>NW_017306789.1:846681-862564 GCF_000935625.1 Nanorana parkeri
GGGGGGAGGCCTAGAAGGGGGGGGAGCGACCAACATAAAAAAAACATTGTAGAAGTAGGAATCAAGTGTTGTCAGATCACTTCTACAATATAGCCCTAAGTCTGCTCCTAAAAAGTAAAAAAACTCACAGTTGGCATGAGTTTGTTTACATGCCAATTACTGCCACTAAAGTAGTAGTTATTTCAGAGCAGTAAAAGGGTTAAAGGGGTGTTTCAGCAATAGTCGCAATAGTATGAAAACTATGGTAAGAACCCCGGACAGTAATATAGTTTGTCCCAGCTTCTCCTGCTGTTACTTTTGATGGACAGATTAGCCTGCATGTAAATGAGGATAAAACCATACAGTGAAATGAAAAAATGAAATTAATGCTTTCATTATATGTATTGACCCGACACAGTTATAAATATATTTTTCATATGAGTTATACTTCAAAGGAAACCTGTTCCAAGAGATAGAGACTTGCACATATCCCTTCCATCACCCTTTATTTCTCATTTTATCCTATCCACCTAATTTTATTTTACCACACATCCAAATAACAAGGGGTATAGTTATCATCTCTTGATAGTGGGTGGAGCCATACAATCATTTTTTTATGCCCCTGAATAACTGCACATTCAGAACTGCTGGTTTATAGCATAGATAAAGTCTAATAATATAGAGTCATTTATTCTGAATTGCATGGAGCTGCTTCATGCCTTATGACTTTTATCATTGTGTTTTTATTATTACGTAGAAATAAAAGCAGACCTAAAATTAGAAACTCCATACCTCCCAACTTCCTGAGATGAGAAAGGACACCTTTCAGCACAATGTATTTAGGCAATGGACACACCCGTGCCATGCCCTCAGTTATATATAGGCAATGAACACACCGTGCCATGCCCCCAGTAATATATAGGCAATGGACACACCCCTGCCATGCCCTCAGTTACATATAGGCAATGAACACACCGTGCCATGCCCCCAGTAATATATAGGCAATGGACACACCCTTGCCATGCCCTCCTTTATATATAGGCAATGGACACACCCCTGCCATGCCCTCAGTTATATATAGGCAATGAACACACCCTGTTATGCCCCCAGTAATATATAGGCAATGGACACACCCGTGCCATGCCCTCAGTTATATATAAGCAATGGACACACCCCTGCCATGCCATCAGTTATATGTAGGCAATGAACACACCCTGCCATGCCCTTAGTTATATATAGGTAATGGACACTCCCTTGCCATGCCCGTTAGTTATATATAGGCAATGGACACACCTTGCCATGCCCTCAGTTATATATAGGCAATGAACACACCCTTGCCATGCCCTCAGTTATATATAGGCAATGGACACACCCCTGCCATGCCCTCAGTCATATATAGCCAATGGACACACTCTTGCCATGCCCTCAGCTATATATAGGCAATGGACACACCTTGACATGCCCTCAGTTATATATAGGCAATGGACACACCCCTGCCATGGCCTCAGTTATATATAGGCAATGAACACACCCTGCCATGCCCCCAGTAATATATAAGCAATGGACACACCCTTGCCATGCCCTCCTTTATATATAGGCAATGGATACACCCTTGCCATGCCCTCAGTTATATATAGACAATGAACACACCCTGTCATTCCCCCAGTACTATATAGGCAATGGACACACCCCTGCCATGCCCTCAGTTATATATAGGCAATGGATACACCCTTGCCCTGCTCTCAGGTGTTTATAAGCAATGAACACACCCTTGCCATGTCATCAGTTATATTTAGGCAATGGACACACCCCTGCCATGCCCTCAGTTATATATAGGCAATGGACACACCCTGCCATGCCCCCAGTTATGCAGGCAAACTGAAACTCCTGACCTGCATACTTGTTCCAAGTCACCAACAGACTAAGAGGCACTAAGGATCATAATGACAGGCAGGCTACAAGCATTATCTTGAAAAATAAAACAGCAATGCAAGAGCCCTTGTTTCTATCCTAACAGGATCCCTTCTATGCATCACTCAGATGCACACTAAATGTCTATGTGAAAGGTCTACCCTCATTTAATAATTGCATTTAAACTTCTAACATATTTTGCATTATGTATTACAGGTCCTTCCCCTTCAAAAATACCTTTTTTATCATTCCAAATTTCCTATTAGACTGCAATGATTGAAAGACAGGGCTTGCATACATTTTGTTTCCAGGTATGCTCCTAATTTTTACCCAACTTTTTAAAGGACTATAAAACACAATAGTATATAATTAAAAGATAATAATGCAAAACAAGATTCTCATGATAAGCCACCATAAAACTGGAGAAAATAAGTAACAGGTCTTCTATGAAAACAAAACGATCACTTTAGATTTCTTTTGCTACCAAAACTTCAAAATAATGGCTGCAGTCTAATTGGTTGTTAGAAAGCTATGGCTTTCTATTTGTTTTTGTGATCATGTTTTTTTACAGTGGTGGCACAATTGAATTAGTTTTCAGCTTATATTGTTTTTTCACACGTTGGTTTATATTTTGGTATACAAATATACTTTTAGTTTCAAGGGGTTCAAATATGATAAAGTTACATGTTAATAACTGTTATTCATCTCTGAGAACTGATTAGTTACAAAGGAATGGCTTCAGTAGGAGCAGTGTAATATAGGCATTGGCCAGAAGATGGGGCCGTTGTTTGTCCTAAAACAGGCACATCTTTTATGTATGTAGCGTTTACACACAGTTCTCTGTACATTAGGATTTTTTTTTTTTTACGTCTATGTTATCGCATGAAACCATTTCACAACCGATCGGGTATAAAAACATTATATTGGCCAGGTATATATTCTTAGCTCTCTGAGCTGATTTAGGAATTCTTTATGTAATAAGCTCTCCTAATCATCTTGTTTTGAATTGTATTGTGACTGCAATGTCTTCCTTATATTGTGCAGCGCTCTGCAAACTGTTGGCGCTATATAAATGCTGTATAATAATGATACTAATACTACTACTACTACTACTACTACTACTACTACTACTACTAATAATAATAATAGCAATACAGACTACTTAAGTAAGCTTGTAAGAGGGATAACTTTTAAAGGAAATAAACTGTGTAACATTTGGGGCTGATATGAGTGACTGGTGGAAATCCTGGCTGCCTGACTGTCATACTGATCTAAGGGCTTTAATTATTTAGCCATTAAATAATGACTTGTTAAGTTGGAACAAGTATGCAGAGGAAGAGTTCCGACTCAATGGCTGCTTGCATGTTCCAGGTAAGCAACGCAGAAAGTACTGAAGTTGAGGATAAATATGACTTTCAGGCAACTAACATCTTTCAAAGGAGGTCAGCATTGACAGGCATCTTTGATGTTACCTTATTTGTGTACATGCATAGTAATGACTGTGTTGAATTGATGTTTGATCATGGTACCAAATCCATAAAATAAAAGATTTCTAGCAGAGATCGGACTTAAGGTACCAATACGTCCCCCCAAAAAATTATAAATATGTTTTTTAGAAATACATAGAATCTGCTTCGTTAGGTGGATATAGGACTGTATCTATAATATCTATAGAGGAAAACATTGACTGTGTTGACCAGTGCAGATCAATGCATGTGGTGTGAACAAGCATTTAGGTTTACAGGAAGGGATAGCATCAGGGTTAAAGTGGAAGTAGACCAGCTAATTTAATGTGTTCCCAAAACAGTTACTTATAGGGCCTGTTAATACCAAACGCGGAAAAAAACCTACCGTGCGTTAACAGTGTGGGAGGTGAGTTGCATTGCCATTCATTTGAATGGCATCCCATACGCACCTCCTGCCCGTAATGCGATCACTGCGCTGCAATGTGCAGTGCCAAAATAGCATGCATTGCGATTGAAAAAAGTAGTGCATGCACTACCTTTTCCAATCGTACCACCACGCACGGTATTACAGTATAGCATGTTGCAGTGCAGTCGTTCACATTGCAGGCAGGAGGTGCGTATTGGGGTGCCATTTAAATGAATATGCAATGCAACGCACCTCCCGCACTGTTAACACACAGTAGGTGCGTTGCATGGTACCGTGCATTAATCACATGGAATCGTATGCCTAACACACGGGCTTTGTGTGAACAGCCCTTAAGTCATGCCAACTGTCAAGGTTGCAACTATGCTTATTTCAGCCCTAAACCAAACTAAAACAAACAAAACCAAGCCCTCAAATAGCTGGTGTGATAGCTGATTAAATGTACAGCACCATGGCAACTACAATCCAAATATAGGCTAAGATGGCACCTTCCTTGGCTATAAAGAATAAGAGGTTGTAGTTCTTCTTTAAAGACTATGCCCACTCTGCCATGCCAACTGGGTCCTCAGCTCATCTCCCCTATGCTCTGAAGAGACTGTGGGTGCCTCTCATGTAGACTGGAGGGAGCCTGCAAGAGTGGGGATCAGGTAAGTCCTTTTTTTCAGGTACCCTAGACCTAAACACGCATTTCAGTGTGGGGCAACACTCTTTAGTTTTTTTTCCTGGAGCTTAGCTTTCATTTTAGGGGGAGGCCTAGTGTAAGTCACTCTTACGGTCCCAAGACTACCAGCACTAAGCTCCTGGCACAGAAAATTAAGTGTATGTAAAGTCAATACATTTTTTTTTTAATGTTTTGGATAGAGAATTATATGTTTTATCGGTTTGTTTTTTGCAGTCTCTGTCCCATTGGAGGCATTTCCCTTTAATTCCTCTCCTGAAGATGCAACAGGAAGTGAGAAAAAAAAATCTCTAACTAAGTGAAGGGGAATTCAGTTGTCATCAGAACAGGCATATCCATTAAAAATATCTTGTTCTGGTGACAACTGTAAACTTTTGGATTTTCTCTCACTTTCTATCTTCAAGACAATGGTCATGAGGACAAATACCGAGGATGAATTTACCTAGGGGGAATGCAAACGTGAATAAAAACCTGACAGGAGTTCTAATCCTTCACTGCTCTACCCAAAACTAAAAACATGTGGCTATGCATACACTTTAATGAATTAAGTAAACAGGCACCTAAATCAGTTTGAGCTTCCAGCCTGTGTTTGGAAGAAATGCTATAGAATATAGTTATTATTTTTAGGGATGCACCGATATCGAGTACGAGTACCGATATTTTTTTTCCGCTACTTGCCGATACCGAATACCGATACCGGAAGTATAATAATTTGCCACTCGGCTTCCCGATTAGCACGGAAGCCGTCTCCATGCTCCCGCGTCACCAAAGGCCGGCTTTCTGGCCAATCAGGAAGCCAGGCGATGTGTAATGACTCATTGCATGGCTTCTATATCGGTCAAAGCTGGCCAATCAGGAAGCCAGGCAATGAGTCACTACACGGCACCCAGCTTCCTGATTGGCGGGCTTCCCCAATCAGGAAGCTGGGCAGCGTGTAATGACTTGCTGCCCGGCTTCCTGATACCAAAATCTCAAGTATCAGGCTAGGCATCGGAGCATTTGGGCAAGTACGAGTACTCACCCAAATACTCGGCATCGGCACCAATACTAATACTAGTATCGGTATCAGTGCATCCCTAATTATTTTAGTAAAAAAAAGTTAGCCCATTAAAAATAAAATAAAAAAGCAGCTCTTGCTGTAATATTCACCTACAGTCCAGGTTGCAGGACAGCAAGCATCATTCAACCCTTGTCCTTTAAACCCAGGCTGTCATGGAGCCACACCCTGTGGTTGAACAGTAAAGGAAAAGCAGCACAGTGATCACATAGGGCTCATCTCTCTGTCTCATCCTTCCTCTTTCTCAGTATGCTCATTTGTCAGCACATGAAATGATTGACTCCTTACACAGCTTCTTCCTCTTACGCTCTGAACCATACTGTGCAGGGACTTCGGCATTAAAGTAACATTAAACTCACATATCTTTTCTTCCTCCCTTCTCATGCTGCTTTAAGGACTTACCTTAAATGATGCCACTTGATCTGATCATCTTCTTCCTTCAATTTGTATTCAGCAATCCCTCCAGCACTGGTGCCGTTCTCTGATCCAGTGCAGACTGCTGTCTCTTCCTGTCCCATGTTGTCTGTCTGACGTGCAGGCTCCCGGCTGCGTGCATTCAGCTTCATTGTGTCTCTCTTCTTCTCCCCGCCAAAGAGCTCTACTGCGCATGTGCCTGCCCCATCTCGAGTGGCCGTGCAAGATGAAGCTTCAGATCTTCAGACTTAAGCGAGCGAGCGGAAACAGGTAAGTTTTCACCTATTTGGTAACTTTTTTAATTTGTTTTAAATGTTTCTGCATATACTGCTTGCTAGCAGTAGATATATGCAAAAAAAAAACAAAAAACAACAAGAGTTTAATTCTTCTTTAACAAGATTTCTGTTACAAGAGACAAAAAACAGTAAGTCACAGTAAAAAAGAACCAGCCGGGCTTTCCGCAGAATATAAGTACAAAGAATTAAGTCTAAACATACAGGTGAAACTCGAATAATTAGAATATCGTGCAAAAGTAATTGCAGTAAGTGCTGCAAAAGGGGCCCAAACCAAGTACTGAGTACATATGCATGCTTGTACTTTTCAGAGGTACGATATTGTTCTATGTACAATCCTTGTTTTATTGATTGCATCTAATAATCTACTTTTTTGAGGTTGTGGATTTGGGGTTCTTGAGGTTTTCATGAGCTGTAAGCCATAATCATCACAATTATGACAAATCACGGCTTGAATTATCTTGCTTTGCATTTAATGAGTCTATCTCATATATTAGTTTCACCTTTTAAGTTGTATTAGTGAAATAAATGAACTTTGCACGGTATTCTAATTATTCGAGTTTCACCTGTATACTGCCACTGTATTTCTGTGCCTATCCGCATCTAAGCATAAGACATTTCTATGCTCCATCTAGTGGCAGATATGCACTGCGAATGTCGTTCACACAGCTATACGCTATGCAAACATGTTATAGATCAGCTCCCTAGTGTTTCTGGAGATACAAATTACAAATTAAACTTCTTTTTTTTATAGCACCACAATGATATTCCTGCTACAACTTATGGAGAATCCTATTTTTAAATGAAATTAGGCTTGTTTTTTTTTCTTAAAGCGGACATTTTACACTCAAAAATATAATTCTACCAATGCATCCCTCTATGTATGATGATTAATAATAACATAGACAAGTCAGGCGTAAAATGCTGTGATTTTGAAATACTTACACTTGCAGAAAGTGCAAATGACTTCAGTTTGCCAACGCAATGGACACTGGGATTGCCTTGTCAACAGCAAAGCATTGCTGGAAAATCTCATTTGTAATCTCACTAGATCTCATGGAAAGGCATTTTCCTCCCCTGTGTGCCAGAAAATAGGGAAGTAATAGGAGAGCCAGTAACCCGCCCTTAGTAAACATGGCCACTGTCAGAAGACGGGAAGAAAAGAGAAATAAGGTATGCACAGAATACAAAGCCTGCTAATAATCTAGAAGTATGTGTTTGCAGATTGTCATTACTAAACATTTCTAAAGGTGTGTTTGTTGTTATCTGGGTAAAGTTCCTCTTAATTTTGTGTTTGTCTAAAGTGGAACTTCAGTAAAAACTTTCTTTAGTTTTGACTGAAGTGGGAACGTTTATTGCTGTCTGTTGTGCTGTTTGGGAGATTTCCCCTCCCTTTTTTTCTCAGTGGTTCCTGACAAGTGCTCCTGGCAGAGATGCCTGAGGGAGCACACACAGTACAGCTGCAAATACATGACCTGAAGACTTACTGAAGTCCATAACAAATTATAGATGCTGAAAATCAAACCTGTGTTTTATACATGCAGTGCACAGTGAAACAGGAATTCCCCCAAGTAGCATCTACTTAATTTTTCTTTACTCCCTCACCCAGTGGCATCACCAGGCCTGGTCTCACCCGGTGTGCTCATTACATATACACGTGACATCATTATGTACACATGTAATGATGTCACGTGCACTTCATTGCCAGCAGCCATCTTGGTGATGGATGCCAGCAAAGAGAGAAGGGGACGTTCATCTGGTGGGATAAGGCATGCTGCCGGGTCTTGTGCAACTGTCGGGTCTCTCGGTCCATGACCTAAGTGCCTGAATTTTCTGAGGTGGGTGACACCAAAATGACTGTCAGTCCTTTTGGTGTCACTTCCTCTGATGATGTCACCCAGTGCTATTGCACACCCCGCACCCCCTTGTGACACCACTGCTCCCACCACTTCGTCCAGCTACCATGAGCAAAGAGAATACATGGGACTTACGGGTATGGAGCAATATATGACTTCCTGTAGGCCAAGCTAACCCCAGAAGGCCATGGGCTCCTTTCATTTCAACTTTTGCTGCCAACAGACAGCATACCACCCATCTCTCTGTTGAGCTTCCTGTACCTGGCTGCTTCTTTTATGGTCCTAACCATCTCCACACTCTTGACTAGGTATGGGCTTGATGTTCGAGTCAAGCAACAGTTCGACTCGATCATGGGCAGTTCGTGTGTTCAACGAACACACAAACTGTTAGGGCATATGGCGGGCTGTTGTAATTGTAATGTTGTAATGATGACTTTGCCCAATCACGGCTCACCTGTAAGATGCCATACAACTGTAAACATTTGGGCGGAGCTAGCTAGCTGCCACCACTAGCTCCGCCCAATTGTTGATGTTTTGCCTGCATCTATCAGAATGCCATTCTGCGGCGGGAGTTTGTTGTAAGCGGAGGGGCCGGCGGGTGTGGTTTTTTCTTTTATTATTATTTCAAATTTTTTTTCTTGTTTTATTTTTTATTTTGTGGAGTCCTCGTCGTCATGGACAACGCTGGACGTCGTGATTGATCTTGGATTATGTCATTGGATCCACTTTTTTTTGTAATAAAAGACTTGTCAAAAACATGTCATTTGGTTTTTTTTCAATTAAAGAATTTTTTCAAAAGTGTGACCTCTTTTTTAAAACTTATATTTAACCCTTTTGTCGATGGGTTACTCATTTACAAGTGGGGAGGGCTTTTATTAAAAGGGGTACCTTGATGTAAAAAAGCCCCCTCCCTACACCCCCACAACCAACGCCCCTGGGCTTGTGAGGAAGAGGCACTTGTCCCCATCGGCACGGGGACCAGCTGCTTTTCCAGAGGCAACCCTGGAAAATCACCCTCCCAGTGCCGAGGGCATGTGGCCTTGTATGGCAGGGAGGGGGGGCGCTCACTCGTCCCCCCCTTTTCCTGCCCTGCCAGGCCTGTGCTTGGATCAAGGGTTTGGTTGGGAATTTTAGGGGGACCCTATGTCCGTTTTTCCTCATTGTTTGGGGTGGGGTTCCGCCTTAAAATTCCTACCAGACCTTAAGGGCCTGGTAAAACTTTGAGGGGGAACCCCATGCACTTTTTGTTAGAATTGTAACTTGGGGTCCTTCCTAAAATCCTACCAGACCTGAAGGGTCTGGCATGACTTTTGAGGGGAAACTCCATGTTTTTTTTTTAAATGGGGTCCCTCCTAACTTAAAGGGTCTGGTCTTGTTTGGGAGGGGGAACCGTGTGCTTTTTTTGTTTTATTTTTTAATGTCATTTTTTTTCTTTATACGCAAATTTTTTCTGCTGCAGATTCTATACAGTACATTCTACAGATGTGCCACTTAACAGGAAGTTTAAGGGGACCCCCCAGGCACAATATTTAAAGGAATTTTTCATTTTTTATTGTTTCACTTTAAGTGATGTTAAAATCACTGCTCCTTTAAAAATTTTATTTTTAAAAGTTTTTTTTGCATTGATATATGTCCCCAGGGCAGTACCCAAATCACCAATATCCTTTTTATGGCCAATAACTTGCATAAAAGCCTTCAAAAAGGGGACAATCGATTATTTAAGGTTCTAGCCCGATGGACTTACATTGAGTTTGAATTCAAACTTTTTCCATGTACTAAAGTTCGAATTCGAACCGAACACGGGGGTGTTGGCCCATCACTACTCTTGACCGCTCTGTAGTCTACGTCTACCGTGTTCACTCATTGAGGGGATTCACGTTCAAACAGCTGTAGGTGACTTACAAACTTTCATTGGTAAAATGTTATTCTGCACAGAAGTAACAACATCAATTTTCCTTTTCAAACTTCAACTGTTGGTTTTACAGCATGATTGAAGTTTGGACTGTAACACTATTTTCTGGGCTATTTACATCACTCAGAGGACCTCCTTTCCCTGCCTCAACAGAGGAGGCACAGTTGATGACCCCCCTCCTCCCCACCCAGGGGGCATAGCCAACAGTGCCATACCACCCCAAGGTTGGGGGAACCCATACACTAGCTACATGATAATGTCTCATTCATCATCCTATGGGAGGCCAAAGATGTAATCTCTCATTTTTTAGGTCTTTAAGGTGATTAACCACATCCCCTTAAGGGCCCTCTTACAGAACTATTGAACAATAGGCATAGCAGCCATACAGACTTATCAGTATTTTGTAGCCTATCATAAATATAAGAAAAGACTTCCAGGTTTGCACAAGCTACTAGGCGTGCTATATCTATGATTAGCTTTAATTAAGTCTACTTAAGAGGCAGCTGAACTTGGCAAAGTAAACACTGAGCCTAAAGATGAAATGTAATACTTCCTGCAGCGAGTCATGTGTTACATTATTTGCAAAGTAGGAAATTATCTTTGACTTGATAATAACATATTAATCAGGCTTATGTCAATAGCGCCCAATGATAACAAGAGTAAAGTAGCAATTCCATTATTAGAAGAAATTATCAGCTAGGTTGTTTGTTTATTTCCCCCTATCCATCATGTATTATTTCCTCGCTGATTCACAGCAGACCCAATGTTCTCAAACTGATCCCTTCATGGAAGGGATAGCGAGCAAACATATTACTTAACATTAGCGGTAAATGAACCATGCTTCTTCCAGGATGACTCTGCAAAAGTGCTTTGAGAAATCAGGAAATTAATAGTAGATACAGTTAACCTTGGGTCCAGCATTACACCACTAGAATGACCCTTCTTCCAGAGACCGAAGGAGACCACAGGTGGTGTTATTGGATAGACTGTACAATGCATTTAATGTGGGTAATCAGACTTCCCTATTATCTTCTTTTCACTTTGTGCCTTCGACATTTGCAAACAACCAGAGGAATAATGCACACATCACGATCTGCAAATAAACTCCATAAACGAACAAAGTTGCCAAGAACAAAAAAAAAAAGAAAAGGAATCTGAGTTAAACTATTGTTTTGATAAGGTGACTTGTCGATTATGCCATGCTTAGTAACAAATCATACAGGGACTGACCAAATTCAATAAAATGGAGCTTTTTTCATTTCCTTTTTAATGCAACCGGATTTTCCAGGAATCATTTCAACTTTAGGTAGGCAATCTTAAAGAAAGTATATCCGGAGTGAACACCAGTGAAGTATTTTTTTTTGTAATAGGTTAGTTTAAAGTTCATTGCCACTGTGCATAGTGCAGTACACCTACTGAACAATGAGTTTACTTCAGTCAGATCCACAAAAAAGTCAATTCTTATTGACACTAGCGGCTTACTATGCTTTGAACTTATTTATTAAATAGGTCAGCAGCATATGTACAAAAAGCAAACACTACTATATGGTTTCATATTTTTTTTAATACTAGTTAGGAAAGTGTTACGTACATGTAATAAAATTCAGACCTAATACATAAAATTCAACATAGAATTTTTTCACCATATCAGATAAATCAATGTTTGTATACACATTCACTGCAAATAATACCTAATTATATTGAAATACATATAAATATGTGATTAAAGTCCCCATAGATCCCAAGGATAAACTTATCTGTTAGCACCTTGAGACACTCTGAGGCGATGGGTTTGATTTTTCAATCTCAAGTGTGTATGTTAAGCAATAGAGATTAGATCATATAAAGACAAACTGCATAAAAATTTTCAAAAAAAAGATTGTTCATGGATCAGGAGTTATTGGCAACCACTGCACCTCACTGGTATCTTTCAGTGCAGAGCTGTGAGAATTCAGTATGACTACCCCCAGTACTCTCAGGGGGGTGTATCTAAACCCAAGAACCAACATTGTATGGGTAAGCTGTAATATCTTACTTTTTTTGGAGGGGGGTAGATATCCTATAAAGCAGAACTCCAGGCATAGAGAAAAAGTAACTAAATAAAAGACACCAAACTTTATTTTATCAGGAATGAAATCACCTCTGAAATGCAGTGTTTGTGGGTTACAGACCTTCCATGAGGTTATAGAAGGATGTGCCAATGGGGCCCTAAGCAAGGTTGCAACATTGAGTCATATTGTTTCAATCGTAAACTAGATTGTTACTCTATGGCTCATCAACCAACTAGTATATTAGACTGGGGGCCCAGGATGGAGCCCCTCCCACCCCAGTCATGTGAAAAAGTAAGTACACACTATGGTAATTGTTGACTTTATCAACTTATTTGAACATGCAAACATTAGACCTTTATCCAAACAGTGCCTTCAGGTAAAAGCAATATACTAGAACAGATGACACATAAAGTGGACATGGTGTAATTAATTTTCAAATCTAAATAAAAATGCAGATTTATCACATGGAAAAAGTAAGCACAACCACTAGTTCAAATCCATGAAATTAGAATAAGGTGTTCCAGATTAGGTGAGAATGATAATAACCTCCTTATATAGAACTTAAATATTTAGGGTCTGGTGTTCTCTTTGCTAATGACATGTGTGGTGTCATCATGCCAAGATCAACAGAGCTTTCTAAGGCCCCCTGAAAGAAGGTTGTAGATTCCTATGAGTCTGATAAGGGATTTAAAAAGATTGACAATTTTTTTTGAAAATCAGCCATTCCACTATGAGAAAAATAAACTACATGTGGCACAGATTTTAAACGACTGCTAATTTGTCCAGGACTGGCCAGCCCAGGTCAGCCTGGCCCAGCAAATTCAGCCCAAAAGCTTGAGGATTAAAGAGTCTCCAAAAACCCTAAAATTGTATAATGGGAGTTGCAGATAACACTTGCAACAGTTGGTGGCAAAGTACATGCATCTACAATCAGACAGAGATTGCACCAATTTAACCTGTATGGGGGCCACCACCACAGCCACTACAGCCAACATTATGTCCTTGATGGTAAGAAAACAAGTGGCTGGGCTGCATAGCATCATTGGTTGCTAGGACGCAAGCAGGTGCACCAAAGCTGGTCTCCTACTTGCATGATAAAGCAATCATGGCTGCATGGGCATTCCTCACAAAACGCTTAGGAAATCCCATAGAATACGTGCAGTCAGTATAACTGACATGTGTGGGCGATGACCTGGAAGTGATGTGAGCACTGTAAGCAATAACATCCCACAGACTAGTTTGATTCAAGTCTGAATCATATGGTCATGCTTCACATGCATCGCTCCACCTCCGGCTACCTTTCTCCTCACTGGCTGCCTCTTTCCCCGCCATGGTTTTTGGAGTCCCCCACTCTTCTGGGTGACCCGGGACCATGGCAAGGTAGTTCAGGATGGAGAGCGGGGAGCAGAGAGGAGAACGTGAGTTCTCCATTCTTCTCCATGTAAACAATGAGATGGGAGAGCTACACTCGGAGCCTTCCCATTTCAGCTGTTACAGTAGAGCCAGCACAGTGCTGTGCTCAAACTCCTGTATTGGAGGTGATAGGTTTAATAAAGAGAACCTGTCACTTCCAAATGCTATGACACAGGGGCTTGTTACCTCCTGTGTGATAGCAATGAAGTTAAGTGGATTTTTTTTTTTTTTAAATATATGAAAAGTAAAAAATAAATAAAATAAAAAAATATATAAAAAACAAAAAAGTAAAAGATAATGAGATAAATACAGATTTAAAAAATAAAAAAGTGGTAAAAAAGTAAAAAAAATAAGGAAAAATTAAAACCAAACCTGGTCGCCCCTACCATCTGGTTGCCATTTTCTACTGGGGGGAGTTGGCGGGCAGGGTGGCGCATTGAGGAGCCTGGCCTTGGGGCAGCAGAGAGAGTAAATGCGGCTCTAGAAATGGTGGGGTGCAAGCACCCAGAGTTGTTCCTGAGGTTTTTTCTAATCCATTTCTTTAACTGTAAGGTTAGGTGCTCCTATTGCTGAGAATGCCCATTGAATCTCCCCCTAGGACTCTGCTTTCTGGAGCCCCACCATGCACATTTACTGCAAAACTTCTAAATCATCAGGATCTTAATAGGATACAGATACTTATTTAGATCTCTCTTTCTATACAGCCAGACTATTATCTGGGCAGAAGTTTAGAGTTTAAGATGTATAAAAACTGATGATGCACCGAAACTTTTCAAGTACCAATGCTGATACTTGTACTTGTACTTGTACCGAGTACTGTACTTGGTATCGGTGCATTCCTAATAAAAACAGACAGGACTCTCGGCCAAAGGGGCTGAGAGGGTCCAGAAAACATATGGGGGTCTATTCACGAAGCAGCCGAAGGATCTAGCCAGTGGCGGAACTACCGCCGGTGCAGGCGGTGCGGACGCACCAGGACGAGTACTGTACTTGGTATCGGTGCATTCCTAATAAAAACTTCTGTATATACAGCAGGGCTCCCTCTAAATGGTATTCTACCTTTTATACACACACTATTATAACAAGTGGTGCAGCTATTTTCCACAACACACCATAGTATATTATTCTCAAATAACTTTTACCAATCAATATTTGCTACAACACATTGGCAGCAGAGAAATGTATGTTGTATATTGCCTATTGCAAAGTGAATATTCAATGTTTGTAAATAAGTTTCAATCTTTATTGTTTTTTATGTTACAAGAGAATCTGCACAATTACATCCATAAAAGTTCTTCAGCAAATAAATGTAAACTTTCTGCTCCTCTGCCTCTCTAAAGCACAACCAATGCTTTTAAGCCTTAGCAGAAATAGCTTTTTTCAATTAAAGTTCTGGTGGTGAAATGTACAAAGGTCAAAATCAGCATGTTAATTACACATTTTATATCACTTACTATCATCGGCAAGTTGTTGTAATTGTAAATAATTAAAAATACTCCCTTTAATTTTTCAGTTTCTAATGCACAAACTCCGCTGACAGACATATACGCCAGAACAAATGCTTTGTATATTTTCATTAAAACTACTTGTAATGTAATGAGCAGCATTTAAAAGGGCATATACACTACCCACATTGCTGTATTATGAAGTGTTGCACTATATACACACTGTACCATTTTAAATGGCACCCCAACACATTCCCAGAATGCTACAGTGGAGACCTAGTGCATTGAGTGCATTACAGCCTATTCCACCACCCCAATGCATGAAAATGCATGCACAGCCATGCATTGTGTTTAGGTATGAATGGGTGCTACATGTTGTTTTACTGGCAATCTTCAGAAGGTTGTTATATATATTTCAAAAATAAACCTTTATGTCCCCCTGTCTAAACTGCTATCATGCATCAGTGCTGGCAAACCTTTCAAACAAATCCCAGTAAAGTTAAACTTGATTGCATCATCTGCATATCTCATGCTTTACACCACTCATAAGGTAGTTTATTCTCAAAGCCTTTCAGTGCCTGTGATGTCTCATTCTCTTTAGTATTGGTGCTTGCATATACTTGCTGTTTGCAACTATCTCCATTGATCACTCATCCTGTTTGACTGTTGTAGTTGTGACAGGACAGTGCCATGTCACTATGGTGATTGGTGTGTTTGGCGGACAGGACTCTCGGCCAAAGGGGCTGAGAGGGTCCAGAAAACATATGGGGGTCTATTCACGAAGCAGCCGAAGGATCTAGCCAGTGGCGGAACTACCGCCGGTGCAGGCGGTGCGGACGCACCAGGGCCTCCGGCCTCTAGGGGGCCCAGCACAGTCCCAGCGCCGGATCGGTACCCAGCAGCCAGCGGGCCCCCCATCTCTGCGCCGAGAGTGTCGGATCATCCGTTCATCCGACACTCCCGGCGCAGAGATGGGGGGCCCG
>NW_017306789.1:863322-873597 GCF_000935625.1 Nanorana parkeri
GCAGTGAGGACCCGCGAACAGAAAACACACAGGAAACAGATGAAGACAGAAGACCGGCCAGAAGAGGTAAGGGGGGGTAAATAATTCATTAAAATAATAATTATTTGTAGCCTAATGTTGTATAAAGTACTGTTGCAGAATGGCACCCTCTATTGAGGACTACAAATCTCAGCAGTACTTTATACAGAAATGCTATTGTTATATAAAGTATTGCTGGGATGTGTAGTCCTCTATAGCCTGTGGCATTCTGCATTGCTGTAAATATTAGGGATGCACCGATATATCAGCCGCCAAAAGATATCGGCCGGAAATGGCACTTTTGGCTAAATGCCAAAAGTGAAATTTTTCTGCTGATACACCGGCACATCCGTGCTTTCTTTCCTCCCTGCTGGGCGCTGCTCTGTGTCCCAGCGGGGAGGAGAGAAAGTGACAGCCGGCCCAGCCCTGTGTTTGTGGTTTTTTTTTTTGGGGGGGGGCCAAAAAAAAAATCTTGCACCAGGGCCCTTTGTTCCTTAGCTCATGGATCTAGCCGTAGCTTCGGCCGATCCTTCGGCTAGCTTCGGCCCCAGGACCCCTTCGGTTCGGTGGAACCGAAGGGCTGCTGTACGGGCTATTCACTATAGCCCGTACAGCTCCTGAACTTGGCCGAGTGGCTCAGTCGAGCCGAACGCATATACCTCGGCTGAGCCGCGCTGAAAGCCGAAGCTGGCCGAGCGGCCTGCTTCTGACAACTGGGCAGAGCCAGCCATGATGTTACGGCTGGCTCCGGCAACTTGCAGATCTCCAGACAGCCTAACTCTCCCGAGCGCTCCAGGAGTCTCCCGCTCCCGGCCGCCAAGGAGAGAAACACTGCCTTTTCTTTTTTTTCTTTATTCTGACACGGAGCCGTGTCAGAATAGAATATAACGTAAATACATTTTTGGCCATAGGAATGCATTGCTAGATTCTTATTGGCTATTTCAATTTGCAATAGCCAATAGCAAACTAGCATTGCACCCGCCCTCTGCTGCAGTTCTCCATCAGGTCCACCGCTACTGATTGACAGCAGCAGGGGGCGGGTACAATAGCTAGTTTGCTATAGGCTATTGCAAATTGAAATAGCCAATAGGAATCTAGCAATGCATTCCTATGGCCAAATTTTTTTTTTCTATTCTGAAGAAGAATAGAAGAAAAGAAGAAAAAAAAAGAAAAAGCAGTGTTTCTCTCCTTGGCGGCTGGGAGCGGGAGACTCCCGGAGCGCCCGGGAGAGTTTTTTTTTCTTTTTTTTGACAGCAGCAGGACTGCCGGCCAATAGAAAACAGTTGGGCCGAGCTAGCTGTCACTGCTAGCTCCGCACAATCGTTTTCTATTTATTTTTTTCTACTTTTTAAACTATTTTTCTGTTCTGCTCGGTCCCGCTGAACGGAATTCGGCTATTCACTCACTGCTGTGCGGCATCTATAAGAATAGACCGAACAGCAGCGAGTAGCCTGCCGGAGGTTCGGCTTAGCCGATCCAGATGTTGGATCGGCTGAGTCGAACTCCTTCTGTACTTCGGGTCGGCCGAACACGCTGAGCATGTTCAGACAACGCAAAGCCACCCAATGTACGGCTGATTTAAGCCGATATACGGCTGAAATCAGCCGTACCAGCCTGAAGTGAATAGCCGAACAGCGTTTGGCTCACTTCGCTTTAGGTCAGTCATTCACTCGGCTGTCTACGGCAGCTTAGTGAATAGACCCCATGGTGTTACAAGGAAGGAGCTGGCTTTCCAGTTCTTTCCAGGTTTTCTGGAGTATAACTGGGATTTGGGTCTCTGGAGATTTCTAAGAGTCTTGAGCGGGATGAAATCTCCAGTCCTGGGGCCAGGTGCAGCCAATTTGCCAGGCCAGGCTGTCCAGTTGGCTGATAACAGCTCTATTAAGAGAGTGGACAGAGAGGACGAGGCAGTCAGTGGTGCAGGAATACATGCAGAGCATGGGAGACTGTGTGTATGTGACGCAAGAGACACTGAGCTGGAGTCTGGCTGGAGAGGCCGAGAGGGTCTGTGGCACATGAGATGTGTTTGGAAAGGTCGGGAGGACTGTCGTCACACAGGGAGGTGTGAAACTGCTGAGTGTCTGGCCATGAGCAAGCTGAGGCTCTAACCCTGAGGTGGGACATGATACCGGTCCTGAGACAAATCTTGGATGTTGCTGGAAGATACACCCTGTTTATGTTTGTTTGCTGAAAGGAAGCAATTTAAGTTGTACTGTTTGGAACTGAATAAAGTTGTTATGTTCCAAAACCGCATGGCTATGGATCCCTAAATACCCTAAACATTACACAGTGTATACCATTATTGCACATACTATTTGTTGACTCCTGTTATTGTGACCACAATTGAACACTCTGGCTGTTTCATTGGTATTCTCTGGTTTCTTCAGCGGAGAACAATAGGGATTTATCTGTACATTGTTGTTTTTGTTTATATGAAAAATAGGTTAAAACAAGCACCTCCACACTCAAAACAAATGTCCAAAGAAAGACCTGTAGCACACCTTACCGGACTTCCCATATGTTCACTTTAAGCCTGATGAAGGGGACCCTGTGCGGCCCCGAAAGCGCTTGATCCCACTTTGAGTGATTTCTAAAAATAAAAATGAAGATTCACTAAAACTTTGACGTATCCTGTCGTATTTGGAGTGCTGGTGACATTTATACACAACGTTCCACACTCAAAACAAACACGTAAACTATAAAATAAGTGCAGCACTGATATAAATATTAGGTATATAAGAACAGTCACTTAGAGATAACAGTCTCAAAATTCCTAAATTATACTACATTATACACTCTTTGAGTAAGCCACTTTGGTGAAACGCTTGAGAGGGTTCTGCGGGTTCTGGGGAGCCTGTCTGTGATGTATACATGAATTTGTATTATATTAAGATTGGACTTGCTTGCTGATACCTGTGGAGTAGCCCCGGGTTTACCCTGCTTGACTTGCGAAGAGTACCCCTATGCACAGGAGAAGGGGAACGTGGCAGTGTTCCGGTCAGCCCTACCAAAAGGGCAATGGAGAAGACAGAAATCCAGAAGAAAATGCCAGGGCTGCTGGCAGACAAAGAATCCAGTAGCCAAAGATCCTCAAGGTAGAGCTTTAAAGGTGCAGAAAAGGTTACATAACAAAAATATTGCATATTAAGGGCAACCAGTAATGTTGCCCTTAATAATTATAGGTCTTGTCTCAGCTGGACAGTGAAAGGAAAACAGCTGACTGATAAGCTCATTTCTCTGTCCCTTTGATCTTTCCACCTATATGTATGTTCCTTGCTAGCACATGGTCACCGCAGTACAACTGATTAGTTCCTTGCATTGCTTCTCTGCTTCTCCCTCCCCTAGTCTGAGATTTTCTGCACAGGGACTGCGGGATTGGCTTATGCCAATCAAATTCAGTTAAATATACTGTTTCCATAAAAAGAAATGCATTTAAGTATTATACATAGATTTGCATTTATTTATGTCTTTTATACTTGCCTGGAGTTAATTTTTTTAAATTTCTATATCCTTGCAACAGATTTACTTTAAATACCCACTGGATCTTGACATATACTGTATCTCTTGTGGACTTCAGCAGATTACACTCCCTCCTGCTGTAATTTAAACTAAAAACCTAATAGAGAGAGTGAGACCCTTTCCTATTGGATGTCGTTACTGGGTGTAGCTGGGTCCAGTTCAGAGAACACATTGCTGTAGTCATTAAGAGACATTATAAGCCAGTATTTCATTTAACTCACTGCAATCTACCCAAAACTGAGATAATTTATGTGGCATGCCCCTTTAAATATACATGTCCATGCATTTTCTTTTTAAAATGTCTATCATCCCTTAACTTCTTCTGTATATTATCCTATATAGCTTAAATGCTGAGTTTATTTTAACAGCTTGTCATTAACGTCAGTCCATCAAGATATACATTTTGTATTTCCTAGACATTTATCTAGTAATATCTGCCCAGTAGTTTCAGGCTGGCCAATAACAGACAATCATTGTTGTGCCACACTCTGAATCCAGCTCTTGAAATGTGCAGTGGTTGCCCAGGTCAGAGGTAAAAGGATTAGACATGTCTAATTTGGCCCTGGGGGGTTGTACTGTGGACTCAGCTTTTATATTTGTATATTTTTAATAGGGCTCCACTGATGGGAAACTCTCTAACTTTTTCTTATTTTTTTTCAATAGGACACAACAGGCTTATTTTATAGTTAATAAATACATGCCAAAGGGCCCTGTGTTGTTCAGCCACCCAAGAAGTGTTTTACTGAACTAATAAAACAAGCTATGGAGTTCCTTTATAATTAGTTTCATAGAGCAAGATAACTCTTGTATAAAAACACCACGTACGGGCCTCATGACATCATGTCTGCATTTGTACATGTGGTTTAATCGCTGTTTCTCAAAACAAAATTAAACAGCCTGCTTATTAAGTTTGCTGTTTTTATTTATTGATTTACTTTATGTGGTTAACAGTTATCCTTTACATTCTACTCCTGTATTTGTTTTTAGTTGTTCAATAAAATCATTTAAAACCTAAGGTGCATTTAACATCACACTTGAGATGGAAACCCTATGCAAACTTTGCAGAAACGCATGTTTACATGATATTCGTTGACAACAGGCCAATACTTGTCAATGACTCATTGACTGACAAATGGAAAACCGTTAAGACACTCAAAGTGACCTGCCCTTTGTGTAAAGTGTTTAAGGTGGTAAAGTAATAAGATGTTGGTAATTATACATATCTGAACATTTTGGAGGCCTAAAACTCTGGTTTACTCATTTATACAAATGCCAGCTTGAGCTAGGAGGCTCATTGGTTTGTTTTCTTCCCTGTGGTTAGGTTGGTTGTTTCTTTAATTTAATGCCCCAGTTCGCTCGTTCATTCTCCTCCTGAAAGCTTGACTGATGGCAGAATGAGCCTATTGCTCCACTGCCCTCAGTACCCTACCCCACAATCAGGAAGTTCGGGGAACACAGCAATCTTCCTGGACCCGTCACAGGTGATAGGTGACCACAGGTAAGTGTGGGGGGACTGGGAACAGGGAAAGGTACTGGTTGTTTTTTTTACCTTTATACAGAGAGGTAAGGTAAAGTAAAACATGTTTAGCCTTTAGTACTACTTTAACTACCTCTCAGGCCTCAATGACCAATAGTGAGGCATGGGAGGTAGGAGGAATTTGACCATGCTCTGACTTCTCAGTTGAAATTAGTTTTTGTGTTGATTCCTAAGGTAAAGTACAACTAAAGGCTCCTATATGACAATCTTTAGCCTGTAACAAATCCATTTACTATCTGATTCAAAAGCATCATAAAGTTAACCAAAAACATTAAGGAGACAAATCCTCCTTAATTTGTGTATCACATAACCCCCTCCCAGACACTTCAGCTCACAATGGGAGGGTTTAAGCAGCAGAAGAAGTGCTCTCAATCTAGAAAGCAGTGGGCAGGTCCAGGTATGGCCAGATGCCTGTGAATTAGCAGTGCCAATGCCAATAACTTCACCCTCTGCAACATTTGTTCATCCCACTGTAGTGCAAGTAGGCATGGCCTACAAAAGTGTGGCAACACAGGAACAGGAATTCAGGAGCAGTGCAGCATTTTTGCCACAACATCACAGGAAGCTTAATTAGAGGAACTTCAGTGACAGACTTAAAGTAATATTAAAGTCAAAAGGATTTTAAGCTACAGTATTTCAAATGCTGATGATATCACTTACAATGAATGCAGCTCCTTGATGTTTAAATGTTTCCTGCAGATTCAGCTGATCTCCTGAGCACTGGTCCTGACTTCCTGTTTTAGAGTGCCTCCTTTCTCAAGCAGAGTGCTATGCAGACACCCTTGAGTGCGCTAGTAAGCTGTGTGTGTCCCACAAACACCACAAATCAAGCTACTTTCCTCCCTACAGTCCCAAAGACAGTAGATGAACAATTGCTGGAGTCTGCTCTGTCCCTTGTGATCTTGTACTGGACGGGAAGTTCAGGGAAGCTGAGAGACTTGGAAACAGCTGTTCAGAAACATGATGATTGCAAGTATTTGGGCAAAAATGATAGAGTCAACTCTATCTAAATCTGCAAGTCCATCTAACACTCTTCCCTCTCAACAGGGTGACAATGCTGCTGTCCAAGGGTGGCTCCATTGCTTCTCCATGAAGTGGAACCTCCCTAAGACAAGAAGTATATTACTGAACAGATCACCAGGTGAAAATAAAAGGAAAACAAGGCTAAAAAAGAAAACTAATGCAGCCACCACATTTAAGTATTGGCAAGCTGCAATATATAACATTTTAATTTTGGGGTTTAGATACGCTTTAAGTCCTTTAAAGGACACTTTTTCTAGTACATGTATCTGTTAAGACTATCATTTCTGTATTGACTGTTGTGGATGTTACAATTAATTCATTCTGAAAAGCATAACAATAAGCTAATAAAAAAGGGTTAAAAACTGAACATCGAAATGAGGGTGGTGCATGTACAAGTACGCTCCTGCTGCCATCTATAAAGCTAACTGATATGATTTCTGATCTGAAAGCTTTACATAGTAGGAAAAGCTAAATGCCTAAATCAGACAGATGTTGCTTAATTAGGTATTGTGAAGTTGTTAGAAAGCTGATGATTTATGCTGATGAATGCAGTGTAATGAAAGTTTAGGTAATGAAGGTATGACAATAGCAAGACTGCTTATTTTACAAAGTTTTACCCTTGTGCTTTATGCTGAAGCAGTCTCTAATATATGCAATGCCAGCTGTCCCAGATTTCCAAGGACAGTCCCAAATTTAAAGCTGAATTTCCAGGCTAAAGAAATTCTTATTTGAATCTTATTGTCCTTTACATATTTTTTCCAGATCTATGCAGTAATCCAGCATGGAAAACTCTTACACGTTGCCTCTGTGCAGGAGCTTCCTGTAATAAAAACCAACCACTGCTGTCCTCTTTCCTTGTGCAGGATGTCTGGTCTTCTATCTACCCCCTATAATTTTTCACAGGCATCCTGTAGTGGGAGGAAACTCTGGGTCCGCCCAGAGCTCTGCTCTCTGCACAACAGTCTGCATGGGCAATGTGCAGCACAGTGATAATGTCACTGCTACTTTTACAAGGTTGGGGTTGGCAAAGGCATTTAGTGCATTTAAAGTGGATTTATATCGTTTGTGACTATTGATGATAATGATTGATATTCAGTTCAGCTTTAAGTACTAATCCTGGGATAATTCCTTCCAGTTTTTCAGGGCTTTGTTGACCAAATACATGAAAAATCTCTCTTTTAATGCAATTTAGGATATGTTTGGCCACACTGACCAGTAAGAAGCGCTTCTTATTGGCCAGTGCAATCAGGTGACCGTGCTGACCAATGAGTGCTTGCCATTTGCAAGCGAAATTTGAAATATTGCAAGTAGGGCTACGCTAAATTGTTTTTAGCTTCCTGACGTTCCTCTTTAAAGATGAACTAACCCTTTAAGGTATGTGAAAATCACAGGTGCCAAAACACAGTAACTGCTCCTGAAGATGGTCTTCCAAAGGTATATACAGGGGGGCAGCTCATCACAGTCAAGGGAAAGGGAAACCGAAAATCTGATGAGGACAAAGCAAAATGGATTTATTAAGGACAAAACACACAGCTGAAAAGGTACTTACAAACCAGCTTGTATAAACGTCAAAAAGCGATATAATCTTAGGAGACCATCAAGATGAATACACAAAAATAGGGTGAGGGAAAGGAAGTGCTAGTACTAAGCCGAAGCCATCTGCACGCTGACCCTCCTTCAGTTGACGCGTTTCTGAGGACAAACCTCTTTCATCAGAACCCTTTAAGGACCTATTGAATATTCTGGTAGCCCTTATCACTGGTTTATCCAGCACAAGTAAGTGACCATGCACCTGCTGTTGATGTTTGCAACTATTGATGCAAGCGGACCAGTTGTAATATTAGCACCATACAAAGGTAATTTATCACGGAATACTCTCATAATCAATCGCCAACACAATCCTGGTCTTCTCCTCGTATAACTGCAAATTGGTTAATTAAGGGTCATGGGGCTCAAAAGGGTTTAGCTGAGTAAAGTGAGTTTAAAAAAGTTCATTTTATTTATTAATTGACAGTGCTACTTATAAGTGAAAGCACGTTCTAAAGTACTTATATCTAAGCAACTTTGGTGTATAAAGTTTGAATGACTCTTTATCAATTTACTGGCTGTCTTATGATTTAGTGCACACTGTCATTAGGAAGAAATACCTGAGGATGTGTAAAGAGGCAATGTAAGGGTATACACAACCTGACCAAGAGTGATTGGCAGTGGCTGTAACTACTTATTATGTCAAAGCTTTACTTTGTTGATTGATGGAAAATGAAGTATAATAAATTAAAATGATCACACATCATTTCCCATCGATTGAAATGCCAAATCCTTGACAGAATAATGTGTTACGGCCAATACCACTCACTGTCTTACTAAGAGATTGATTGTTCATCCTTCCATCAATGTGATCAAACATCCATAGAATCCTGGGTAGAACAGGCAGCTGCATTGTGCTGCTCACAGTAACATATTCTTACAAGTTTTTCTGTCTGCAACTGTAAAACCTTTCCATGCAAAAACCTTGCCGTGTTATATTAACGTGAACCTGTGATAAAGTAATCATTATAGTGCTATGAAGAATAAGTGAAGAAGAGGTAGACATTCTACCTGGTTCTTCCAGTTATTAAAGTATTGGGGTGTACTAACAGCGCTATATTTAAAGTGTATTTACACTTTTGCAGTCAAGTTTGAGGACTCCCCACTATATGTTTGTTACGTGTTCCTGTTCATACAGCATATCTTAACATCATGTATTTCTTTCTTTTTAAATGTGTCTTTGTAGGGAGCCTTTGCAAGCTTCTCTCACAATTTCAAAGTGACAGGAAGCTCTGACTGTCCCTATAGAAAGACTAAGGACAGAGTATGCTCCCCTCAGTGGTGTATTCTGGTTTGGAGCTGCCCTAGGCAAGACAAAACTAGGGCAACCCCCCCACTAAATCTGCAGGTGTACAATCAAAGTTTGTGACTGTGTTAGAATGTGTGACCGGTGACATGGTCACATATTTTAAAGTAATCCCACTCAGTTTTTAAGCCTAGCCCCCCTCATTCCAACCTAGTCACAATCTTTGATAGAACACAGGATCTCAGGGGGGCTGTGCAGGATCTGTGGTGGGCTCTGCCATAGAGCCCACCACAGATCCTGCAAAGCTCCCAAGACCCTGCATAGCCCACCACAGATCATGCACATCCCCCCCGAGACCCTGCAGACCGGTGCAGGATGTGTGGTGGGCTATGGCCACCATAGACCCCACCATTGATCCTGCACAGCCCACCCGAGACTCTCAGGTAGGCTGTGCAGAATCCATGTTGGTCTCTGCAGGGTCCCTTTAGCTGCAGTGTGATCATCTTATCTGCTGCTTGGTCTCCGGCTTCCTCCACCGTTGGACTGGTGCTGCAGGACCTGGCCTCCTCCGCAGCCCGACGGCTCTTCAGTGACCCGGCTTCCTACGGCGCCCTGGCCCCGCCCCTTCCAGATACAACATTGTCCCGGTCTCACCCCACCCCCTCCTGCTGCTCCACCTCAGCCCTCCTCCTGCTCCGACTCCTCTGCCTCTTCTGCCTCCTCCACCGCCGCCTCCTCGCCACTTCCTCCTTGCCGACTCCATCTTTTGACCCCTCCACCGCTGCCTCCTCCGCCCAGCTGCCTAACTGTTTTGGAAGCAGCATTTTTGCCACCCCCCTGAAAACTGCCACCCAAGGCAAACGCCTCGCTGCAGATACGCCTCTGGCTCCCCCTCATTAACATAAAATTCTTCAAGATCTATAACTGTTTGTTAGGACAGACGGTGTTCAAATCTAGTTTACAAATGATTATGAGATCTGCCAGTACAGTACAGACTGGGTTACTTTTGTTAACATTCACCTGCCCAGTCCCCTTGCATTCCAGAGCAAAAAGTACAGAGAACAACTTTTCTCTTAGAATAGAGAATGTATTTTGCAAGCCACAAAAAGCAAAAAATAAATAAAAATAGGCAATGCTATGTGAATGAGAAACATGTAACAAATATAAAATATGTGTTATCCCAATTTTTCTGCAAAAGTGGAAATACACTTTAAGGATTACCATAACCTTTAATTTCTTCATGTTGTTTCTTTTTTTACCATGGAAATACTAATAATTTTGGCATCAATTCAGTTCAACTGTCCTGCTTACTACACTAAAGGCAAAAAGGTAAATCAAACATCTT
>NW_017306789.1:873687-880948 GCF_000935625.1 Nanorana parkeri
GGTGTAAGACTTAAATAACCCTTCCAAAATTATTCCAAACCACAACTAGAAAAATAAGCAGCGCTTGACTTCACAGTTGCTGTTCCTTGGATCTTGTCTTGCTTCCAAACTACAAGAAAGTTTATTAGGCCTTAATCCTAGAAATTCAACATTTTCTCCACAGGACATTCAGCCTAAAACTGGGGTCGGATTGTAAAGCAGGCTGTAAACAGCTGCCCCTCTCCCTGTGTAACACGGTCACTAAAAACCAGCTCTGGTGGCCATTTCCTTGGTGATATGAAGAGGAAAGCTAACAAAAACGTACGTCTCTGTGTTCATATACAGCAACTGCATATGCCTGCTTCATGTACACTCAGTGTGCATATCGACATATGTTTTCTTAAAAGTACCTCCGCAAAGGTGGAAATGGGCTTTAAGGGTCATTCCCTTTTAACATGAATATTGTTTAGACTGTGCATGGAGGCATCATGAACAAACATATTTCCTTTTTAAAAAGTTTTTTTGCAAAACTGATGGGAAATATATGGCTGTCCAAGAAACTGTATCGAGAGGCTTGTGTTCTAACCAGATGGCTTTTGAATTCCCAATCAAGTCTACTGGAATGTAAAATATGCTTGAAGCAGGTCAAATGCAGGTCAGAAGGAAGTAAACTTCAGGTTAAATGCATTTATCAATTCATTCTGAATGATCTCAGAAGCATCTCAAACTGATATCAAACTGATGCCATCAACACAAGCCCAAAACCCATTCGCCCAGGCCCTTAAAGTGAATCTGCTTTTCACCCATGCAGGGCATAGCAGCAGTTTCACTTCAATGCAGACCTCCACAGACACAAATACTTACCTTCTTCTTCTTTTTATTCAGCAGAGAAAGCAAATCCTTGTGTAAGTTACAAGTCACTAAAGTTATAGCTCACTAGGACTATAGACTTTCTTGTTACAGCATTTCTTCACCCAGCACTGTCACATGGGTGAGTCTCATGTTCATGCTCCCCATCTCTTTCCTTAGGCCCTTGTTGTGGCTTGGAGTGTCCATAGAGCAAAGACAAGGTAAGTATACAATGCTGGGAATTGGCGTTGGGTAAAGGCAAGCCTGTTGATTTTCCCTGAAAGAGTCAGGCTTGCTTTATGTCAGCTTTAACATACTTGCCATTTTATAGTACTTAATAACACACACACACATCTACAATGTACATTAGTAGACTTCTTATGTTGATATTGTAATAGCCTATGTCAGCTTACAAAAGTACTTTATGCTTTTTCTACTACTACTTACAGATACAAATGCCAATGGTTCATTATAAAGCTTATCCAAGTGCTACAATGAACTTTAAGTCTTTAAATTGCACCATTATAACCATTAATAAGTAAAAAGCATTCTTCAAGAGAAATGTTGTACAGTGCTGAACTTTGCTGTGTGAATAAATACGTACTTTTTACATTTACAAGGAAATTGGCTTGACCATTAACATAAGGCAGCCATCACTCAAACTGTTTACTGGTTACAACAGTTTAAGAAAAAGTATATCTGCAAAAATCTGGCAAAAAAGATTCAAGATAAAATGAAGAGGCATTCATAGAAAAGTTCACATTCCTCCAACATTTTTACCACATATAAAATATAGTGAATCTTTGCTATATATAAGCTGACATTAGAATTACCTGTAAGTGAGGTGTCATTACCTAGGTTGCAAAAGAAAAAAAGAAAAAAAAAACACTTGACACCCCTCAACATTATTATTGCTGTACATTCAACCTGGAAGATTAAAAAAAAGTAATAGTGCACATCTGTCATACATGGTATTTTTCAGCCTAATAAAGTAGCACTCAGAAAGTTATTCAGCTGCCCGCCACATGAAAATTAAGGCAAGTGCTCAGCTTTGATGGGGGAGTATATAATAACTACTAACTACTTGTGTGACAACTAAAAGGTTTACAGAGAAGCATAATAGAGTTCTGGAAGAGTCATTACTGTAATTGATATCATTGTAAAGACTTCCCATTTCAGCATATTTGGTGGTATATAGCAAAGAGCAATGCATTCTATTCTAGTAGGTATTGAGATTAAACATTGACTTAAAAATGGAACAAAATCTGCCTTGCTGTTCTGAACTCAATGCATACTGTATTACTTCTGAATGATTATAAAAGAAAGCGCCTAACAATATGGTACTCGGTGTTTAAAAAAGACTGCAATTTGCTAAACATCAGTCGTGCCCTGGACAACTTTGCCTTTAACTTACACACAGATGACAAATGTAGGGGTCAACTGAAACACATGCAAGTGTATTGTTGGACCTTTTTCACCTTATTGTAATAGCATTGGCATCTGTTTCTCTGTTTAACCTTCAGGGGAGAAGACCACTTGTTACCTGTTAGTGAAATGGCCACTGGGAATACTGGTAGAAGACACAGACATAAGTGTGAAGATAGACTGTTGTTATCATGATATTTCTTACAGAGTATTTTAAAGGAAACCATATCACAAGAGAAAACATGGGGGTTGCCAATGCTGATCCCTCTTTCTGAAAATGCCAGTTCCCTCTCGCATCAATATATTGAATAAATGACCCAGAAAAAATAAGCAGATAAATATTTCTAAACTTTCTAACTTTACTGATTTTCATACTTGTTCTGGATCAACATCTTATACTTTTAGGGCCAGTTCACACTTTGCCATTTTGGTGCATTGCATTAACATGCATTGCATTAAGGCAGCCCATTTTTTCAGATTCAACGTGCCACTCATTGTGGTGTATTGTGATACCATGTGTTATGGTGCACTGCAACACATGTGCTTCCGAGCTGTGTTGCCTCAGTGTGTTGGGGTGCCATTCAAAAAGTATAGCGTGGCAACACTCTAACACATATAATGTGTGTTAAGATATGTTGTGGTAATGCAATGCACCTGCAAAAGTGTGATTTGGCCCTTAAAGTAAGGGGTTCAGCATAGCAGCCAATCAACTAGTGTTTTTAGAAGGAAATCAGCAATGGCAGCTCCCATAATTCTCTCATTACAGGTTACTTTAGGGAAGGTATGTAGAGATATAGTTTAACAGGTGTCCCTTAAAGGCAATGTAGGAATGCGGGTTACACAGCATTATTGGTTGGTAGGATACAGGCGGCCATGGGTTTAGTTTCTTGGACATTCGTCGAACACGGATTTCTGGCACTGTTTGGCAAATGTCCAAGCAAACCAAATGCGGCACATTCAACTCATCACAAGTAATATTGAAGATGTTTTGCAGCTTATCCTTGTAGCTTCCCCAGTTCTAATGAGTGTCAGGAACATACCACAATATTTATAGCCACATGGCTAACTCAGTCACCTTAAGCCTATCACTATGGAATGTGGCAAGGCAGATGTTGATTGTCAAAGAACATGATGGGAGGTGTGAAAGTTTGTGAAACCCATCTGTTCCAGTTACATAATCCAATTTCATATGTACATTTCCTTGTGACCTTTTTACCTGTGTACCAGACAGATCGTAGCTGTTTTGCAAAAGCATAAAAGCTTTAGCTTAAATGTAGACAAACCTGAAAATGACAAAGGAGCACTTCTCCCCCTCCTCCTCTATCTTGCCGCCTGCTCTTTTTATATGGGGTCATAATGCTGTTCAGTTAGAAGAGAAATAGTGTGAAAGCTAACTTTTATTTGTAAAAGAAAAATATTGTAAAAAATGAAACAAAAATATTTTTAAATGAATACAAAATAAAATTGACAAAAAACATTTTTATAGCTTCCCTTTAAAACATTCCACTAATTATTATTTTTTTATTATTATTTTAGTTTCCATTATTTGTATATCACTGAAATCACTGCATAACTATGAATGATGGAGCTGCATAGATAAACCATTATAAGATCCCCTTGTTCTCCAACCTCTATTTAAAGGTTACAGTATATGCCTATGATTAGAACCTGCGCCATTCTGGAACAGTAACACTACAACGTACTATTTACTTATGTGGCATGGTGGATGTGCCTTAAAGAGACACAGTTGCTAAAAAATAATAAAAAAAAGTTGGAAAAGAGGAGCTATAACACCTACCAATCACACCACCCGTGTCTCCAAACTTTACTCTTGAAGAGCTAAGCTGGCTGAAGAATCTTTAGCATCTAATACCAGTGGTGTGAGATGCCTGGTCCCCTGCCACTTGCTATGATTTCATCTGCCAGCTGTTATGTCTCTACTGTATTCTGTACTGACAAAGGGCTTTAGACCTAAAACATGCTTAATTACATATTTGCTCCAGAGTCTCTTTTTTTTGTGTACAGGTGGATGCAGCGTTTGAGACTCCTAACAGGGACACATGTACTGCAAGTTTTATCTGCCACTGTACTATCCAGCTCAAAAAAAAGATGGTTACAGTTGAGCCCTCCTCCATATTTGGAGCTCACATGAATATATGGTATTTACACACATATTACAACCATGAAATAAGTCATGTTAGCTTTACAATTTACCCCTCACATCCTGCCCATGCAATGTACACCTTGAGCTCTTCTCCCTCACTGGCGCCCCAAAAGCTGGTAGTGGTTATATGAACTTACTTCTACTGGCATACTGGGAAAGACTTACTTCCAAAGGAAGACTTCCATGCATCTCAATACCATTAATTCGTACTGGGTGTCCGTAGTAATGATCTCCACTCTTGAATTATTATAACAGCGCAGCCTTATTTCTTATGAATTACTTGATTTTTATAATTTACTTATAGTCTTCATGTCAGAACAGAAGTCTCAGACTGAGTGTCAGGCTGTAAGGGCATCCCATTTTCTTTCCTTTGTGAGTACTGTACAACTTGACATTAAACTGTCCTTTCTGACCTAACAGAAGGAGAATACAACTAAATAACAACACACAGAGCTATTCCTGAGAGGAAAGACTGCACTATCATACATGTTTTTATCTAGTTTCAAGCCTTAATAACGGACAACACTGTTTGTTTTCTGTTTTCAAGGACAGTCCCACTTTTATGAATCTCAATATTGTGACAAATATTATACTTTCTATATGTCCACCCCTACTGAACAAGTGTTGCATTTATTTTGTATTAATTACTTTATTTAAAAAATAACTTTTTTCTTTTATTTAGTTTCCTCTTATGGGCATAGGATTAATCTATTTAATACATCTTTTCTGCTATCTGTACAACCAACTTCTTATTCAATATTCCTCTTATGTTTCATTAGTTCCATTCTAAGCTATCCTTCCCCAAACTATATTCACCTAGTAAAACAAAAATACTGTTTAGCCACAATATGTGACTTCATCAGGGTTACACCATGTTCTTATTGCTTTGAGTTGAACTCCAGGCAAATACAAAAGACACAAATTACTGCAGTTCTGTGATCTAATCTTTAAATCTATTATTTTAATGCAAGCAGTGTAAGTGCCTGAATTTGACTTGGTATTGACCTCTTGCTGTCCCAGAAAAGCTCAGATTGGGGGGAGGCAGAAGCAGCACAAGGAGCCAGTCATTTGTGCTGATAGGAGGAGAGAGCAGAGTGACAGAGCGAGATGAGCTCATCAGTCTGCTGCTTCTCTTTTTACTGTCCAGTCACAGGCTGCGGGAGGGAAAAAAACCTATAAGTGCTACTTAACCATAACACCTTGAAAAAGTCTGCACCTTTAAAGACAAAACACGTTGGTGATGGACTGACATTGCAGCTGTCACTTCTCACCACTGGCAGTTACTGCTATCTATGATTTCACTGTAATACCGTGAGACCAGTTTGGGATTGTTCATTTGTTGGGACAAGGGTGCACATTTGCTCTGTACGGGATTTTGAAAGCTACAGTCTGAGTGACCGGTGTATCTAATTAGCAGAGAATAGCTTTGTATGGTCAAAACCAGAAACACTTGCAGGATTTAATGCAAGTTTCCATAGGGTGGATACATTGGGACATTAAGGGGAATTTATCAAAACTGGAGCAGCCAGAATCTGGAGCGGATGCCCATGGCAACCAATCAGCTTCTGACTTTCATTTTAAAGTTTAAGTGAACAAACTAAACATAGAAGCTGATTGATTACTATGGACAACTGCTCCAGATTCTTTCTGCTTCAGTTTTGATAAATTTACTGTACATCTTTCATGCCCTGCAATGCACATTGCCTGTATTATTACAACACAGGGTGATCACCTGAGTTCACTTTTGCTGGCCTTTTGATAGCTGAGAGCTGTGGTCTTTCAAATTTAAACTTTCAAACTTCCCGCCAGTTCCGCCCCTCTGCGACACAGCCGCTTGCAAGGGACGGAACCAGGAAGATGGCAGCGGCCGGAGGTCACAGCGGGGATCGCCGACAAGGTATGTCCTATGCTGTATTTCCGAGTGTGGCTCGGGGTTACCGCTTTGTTAACCCCGAGCCACACTCGGGAATACCAATGGATACGCGCAGAAAAACGCCCCAAAAGAAACTCCTATATTTGTTTGGGCGTAGGGCGTTTTTTCAGCGCGTTTCTACGCGCCGAAATACACCCAGGTGGCAACCATGCCCATAGGAAATTATGGGATTTCCCATAGGTGTGAACCAGCACTAAGAGCTTTGTGTTTTACTACATGTATCCTGCCAGCTTGCTTCTGCTAAAGTGTAACTGCTTGCCAATTAACTGTCTGACATATCTGTGGCTGTCATCTGCACTAGTATGGGTATGCTGCTGTGCTCTTTGCGCTGCATTTCTTCAACATTATCATGTTTTGGACTTTTATAACTGGAGCGGACTTTCAAAACTATAGACAATGTATGCCGTGGGAAGTATGTATTCTGGCTTCGCTCCACAGTTAGTCTCTGATCAGTTATGTGCAATAATTACAGGATTCAGAGCAGAATGAACGGAGTGTGGGTAAGTGGCAGTGCATGAAGTTTTGACAACGTTATCAATAGTTTTATTGTGTTCACAATGGGACAGTTTTGGATTTGAGATGGTCCATAGTACCCTTTATTTATATATGTTTTCCTTTTTCTATAGTTATTATTATAGGTGGACCTTCTCATTCTCTGGTACCAGGGTTTAACATAAATTACATACTGCGCATAATCTTGGAAATGTTATTTAACTGCAGCAGAGAAAAGTAAAGTGAGGTCTGCACACCTTACAGGCAGGGATGTGCTGTGTGTCAGAGGTGTGTAAATCTCATGACTGGATGGACAGAAATGCAACCTTCTTAGCAGGAAAAACAGCTCCCTTGGTGTATTTCTTCTGTTTATTTAGCTTTTTGGCCAGAGTTTTGTGCATAGTGATTTGTTCTGTAGA
>NW_017306789.1:881018-930422 GCF_000935625.1 Nanorana parkeri
AAAAAGAAGGCTCCCATGAGTTTTTGCTAGTTAGCACATTATGGCAGTCTTACCTGCCAAAGTGATCCCCTCCAGCACTTTCATATCCATACTCTTCTCCCTTGCCAGCCCTTCCATATTCATCCTAGTCTTCTTCTGAGTTCCGAATTTGTGGGTGTTTGATTGGCTGGGCCCAAAAGATGTAACACACGGGAGTTACCTAATCTCGGCAAGGATCCTTCTGAGACTGTCCACTGAGCCACTCATGCGCACAAAAATTGCTGACAAGCAGGAAGAAGTTTCTATGGCAGAATGGACATACACAGTCTCTTCTACTATAGATAGCCTGCCTGTCAACAAGTTTTTTTTTAGGACCTTACTTCCACTTTAAGTGTGGAGATTCAGACTCTTATGAATACCCACTCCGGATTGGCTCTGTTTAAATAATAAACGAAAAAAATTAAAATATATCAGGCAATTATTTTTTAACACACTAAAAACATTTAATTTAATTTAAAACTAAATTGATATCCAAGGAAAGGTGAATTTGTTTTTTAGCTTCACTACTGTGGTATGTGCATGCATGTATTCTGCAGTGAGCAAATTTACTTGTCCTGATGTATACTCAAACAAGTCACTATCGGTCAAGGAGTTGTTCTAATTAACAAGATATCAGGGAGTTGCTTGTATTAAGGAAATATATGGTGTACAATTCTCAGCACTATTTATAAAACTAGAAAGGGATCCACTGAGACACTAACCCCAGGATATCCAATTAATGTCTAATTGGAGTTGTTGCACATTAGTTTTCTGATGGATAGTTGAGCTCTTTTAAGTGAAAACATGTATAGTGTAATTCTCATGATCCTTTCATAATTCCAAGTTTTACATGTCCTTTTTTCCTGACTTGTAGCATGGCTTTTTAAAAAAATAAAACACTGCATGTATTTCTTTCATATATTATTACTAATAACTTAATGCTATAAAGTATACATTTAAAATGCATTAGTGTTCTAATCTACATGGCTCACACAACTGCTACCATTCTAATGCATTCAGTTTGACTTTGACTGAAGTCACAGTAGTGGGAGGGATTCATGAAATGAGGCCAGTTTAATAAACTGGCCTCACTAGGCTTTATCTAACGACAAGCTGCAAAGAGCAATAGCGTGCTATGGCCCTTCAGAGCCACTAAACAATCAGCTTTCATTATTGTCAAATGGTATAATCTGATTACTGATTGTTTGTTAGGGGCTATTGTGTATCATTAGCCTTTGGACTAAGTGTTTTATTTAAATAGGAACTGTCTGTATTTCCTGCAGTAACCAATCAGTTTCCAGCTGTGATTTTCCAGTAGTTGTTTGAAATTTTGAAATATAGTTTTAGATAAATAGGGCTAGTTATTACCCCCATTAATTTTCTATATGTATACTGATAAAGTTGTGATTATGCTGTTAGTGTTTTTTTATTTCTCATACCTTTGCTATGAATGCATGGACCCTGTCAGGATAGAATGTAGGAGCTGCCAATACAGACTTGTTTCTAAAGGTGCAGTCTCCAGAGGTATCATGTGTAACCTCCTTTCCCAACATGACACGTCATGGAACTGGAATACACACTTACATATCAGGTGTTGGGACATCTGGTATGCATATGATTGCTCCAGCTCTGTGATTTACCCAGTAGATAAAGGAAGATAAGTATGACATTCTAGGGGCTTGCACCTGCAGAAACAAGTCAGTATTGGTGGTTCCCATATTTCTATCCTGACAGGTTTTTGGTAAAATTCAACCCACTATTCCTTTTTTTTGTTTAGTGGCTTACCTATTTTAAAAATAATAATGTTTGTTAGCAATACTTATCATCTGCACTCAGGTCTTAAAGAAAACATAGCTAGTAGTTGCCCCTAGCTGCATAAAGAGCCTCATATGGCTTGCGCCTACTGGAGTTATGTACTACTATATTTTTTAAAGATCTCCATGCAGATGATAAATATTGTTTATATACATTGGGATCCTCAGAACTGCTTAGGGAGATTTTCATCCTGGCAGCAGGCATTTTTAAGGTGTGCACTCCGAGACTACAAGTGTTGTGTTTGGCTACTGACCTCCCCTCCGGCATCCTTTAGGTAAATGTGCCACTCAACCCCTTTTCTATGTGTGCAGAGTGGATGATGGGTGCAGACATCTCCATGGCGCCCTGCACAAACAGTACAATGATGCATAGATTGTGTAATGTACTAGGCCCATCTACTTTAATCAATCTGATAAAGTCAGTGTAAGGAGGTAGAAGGTTGCAGTAGGTTATTATTTGTTTGTAGCTATGTATTGATAACCCGGTACTTTGAGGCATCATGTACAGATACAGTCTTTATACCATAGAAAGTAATTGTATTGAAACAGTCAATTGAATATGGTTTAAACAGCTGATATTGTGTACTTGCAGTTTGTGAGGATTCGGTCCCACAGTGCCACCCAGAGGCTATAGACGGAATTGCCGGTTATTTCCTCCCTATACATAGGGATTTGATTGCTGAGGGAGTCAGTGGAGCGAGTTCCAGCACGCCTGGGTTGAGTGGGAGGAAGTGGCTGTTGAGGCCTATGGAAGGGGCACTCGTCCGGCCCAATAGTGAGAGGTTCGGTGCGGAGACGAGGAGGTCCTTGCCTGGCGTCATACACACTTGCACGAATGCCAGGCAAGTGACCCCGTCCCGTCGGCTTTATGAAGAGGAAGGGGGAGGAGACGCCTGACGTCTTTGCTAGTGACGTTGCGGGTTCCCCGACGGAGCCGCAGGACGTGCAGGAAACCGGCGGAAGGGGAGGGTTCGTTAGAGATTGTGATTTGTCATGAAATGAAGTGAATTGTGTTTGGTTACACATATACAATCTCTTTTCAGTGGTGTCTATTTGAAGGGAATGTATGCTTTTCTCATAAATTTGAACTCCAGCCAGGAAGCACTTAATATTAATATAATATTGCACAAAAGATCTTCATTTCTTTTTAAAGTCCACTTTTCTCATAATTCTACACTCCTAGATGTGTCCCTCATGCCCTTTACAAGGGCTTTCCACTTTGTGCTAATGAGTACCCCTTTTTTCTCTCTATGAAAAAACAGCTCCTAGTCATGCTTCCTCCTATGTGTAATACACAGAAGGAGAGCTGTGACTTGCTTACTGTGGGCAGGTATGACTGCAGAGCACCCAGCTACAAACAAGTTTACAAACACCATCTTCACCGCACCTCTACAAGGCGGAGCACTGTTCATACACCCACCATGTCAGTGCCTTCCCATGGAATCAAGGCAAATGTAGTTCTCATTTCCCCAACAATGTCAAATGTGATGTGCACAACCTGTCTAGCTCTTCCCCTGGCACACAGTCACAATACATTTTACAGCGGGAAACAATGAGGTCAGAAGAAAGACAGGAATAAATTAGAAAATAAAGTATTTATTGGAAAAATTCAAAATAACTTTTTAAGTGCATGGGAAAGAGGAGCCATGGGTCCAAAGTGGGCAGGATCCTGGAGTCCAGCTTTAAGAAAATCATGCATTTTTACAACAAGTTAAAGAAATGGAAATGCGCTGTCATTCTAGATTCAAGATAATTTAGCCAAACAAGGACAGAATTAACACAAACATTATTTAATATTAGAAATCTAGTGGATATTACTGTATCTATCTATCTATCTATCTATCTATCTATCTATCTATCTATCTATCTATCTATCTATCTATCTAGCTATCATATATGTGTATCCTGTGAAAATACAAGTACACTTAACATGTATTTAAATGTAAAGCAAAAGGAAGGATAACAGTAAATATTATACACAGCAATTTGATTTTTGTATCTTGTCATTTAAAAATCTAGAGCCTTTTTAACATTTTAATGTTATTTATGTCAAAATGTTTAGCAATCATTTTACAGAATTGTATGTATAAATGTGTATTCTTTTATGTTTTCATTTCAATTGCAACATGGTAAAATAAATGTTCTCCAGAAGGTTGACTGCTAATAGGTCCTGCAGAATGTTGACCTTCATCCCAACCTACTTACCTCTTATGCTTATAATATACATGCAATGGAAAAAGTATTCAATCTGTCTTTGTGCAGACACAGAAATTGTTCACATCTATCAAATGGCATTCTAGGGGACAGAATCATAAAGGCGCGATAACTGGTTAATGACTATCCAAGTGGTGAGTGTTACAAATATTGTGCTATTGTGAAACTGTCCTCTTGAAAGTAATACTGGGTTTACTGTATTCCTGCAATACGGTATATTGTTCATTATTCTGCGACATATACATTAGAGCCAAATGCATTTTAAGCTAAAATAAATGCACAATGAATATACTGTATATCTCTTTATGTCAAATGATGACAGAGTGCTCTCCTTTTTATGCTTGTTGTAGAGAGTGATTTGTGGATTGCTTGAAGATAATACAAGGTCTGGGGTTTAAGGCCTACATTTTCTTGAACTAAGATGTTTATCAAATTTGATTATGAAAACATTCTGGAAAATAGAAAATATATTGTATTTATTTATGTATTTATTTACTCTAGAATGTAACAAATGAATGCAGCAGTCTATATCTTTGAAGGAATATGCAGCACACAATTCTTGAATCTTGCTTATACCTGGTAACATTGACCACTGCACTATAAGAGCTGTGGAGGTCATGTTTAGGTAGGTATCTGTAATTGCAATAAACAGGAGGCAATTTTAGTTGTTAGAATTGCTTCTCATTACTAATCGATGTGTTACTAATCCTATGACCATAAGGTACCACAGCATATGGCAGGTGACACTGACATCCAACTCTCTAGAAAATGTAGAATACAGAGAAGCCTAGAAGAGGTTGCAGCATTAGAAAGGACTGAATGTAGGAGATATGGGCTGCTAGAGAGGTGAGTATATGGCTTTTCTATAGCAGGGGCCTGCCGTTTGGATTTGTTTAGGAAATTAACAGAGTCTCTTTAGGGTTAGTCAGGTAAAGTGAAAAAAGCAAAGTGCTCTACCTGCTGTAGGAAAATGTGTAATTATGTAATATTAATATGCGATATTTCATATTTATCTATCTAAAATAATTAAAATAAGTGTTTTTTTCCTAGTACTAAACATCATTTAAATGCTGAAGAGTCTGGTTGAGATTGTAGTGCTAGAAGGTAGGAGACATGGATTTGCTGAAGAGCTATGTATAATGCCTCTTCATTTGCAGGGAACTTTAATTTGCATTTTTGTAGGGAACTGACATGGTCTTTTTAACTGGTGAAAAAGACTTGGTTACAGCACACAATAGCTGAAGCTTAGATTGGTAAATGAGTCAGGGGAGTGATACACTCTCCATCCATCCCCTTGTTCACTGCTGTGAATGGCTCTGCAAAGTATTTCAATTAGATGGAGACACTCTAGGAAAACACTCTAGGACCTTTATAACTAGGTAAAAAGAAAGTTATAAAACATCATTCAAACAAACATATACAAGTTAAATAACAACCTAAAATATATTTTGCCCCAAACCATTATACCTTTCCTTTATCGCACAGCAACAAAACCTGTGATTGCAATTAAAGCCATAAATTGCCTTACTGATAGGACTATGGACTATCTTAGGCACCTTTCTGACTAGCAAAGAATGACTCCTGAACACACTACTTATTTACACCATTATACTGTAAATCCTCATGTACACATCACTATATATGGTGGTCTCGCAATCCATTATTGTATTCCAGCATTACATTCTGAAGAAGCTCTTTAAATTAAATAATAACTTGAAGCCTCACTGGAAAAGTGCAAAGCAGTTTGTTATATTACAGAATCAATCCAGATTCAGGTGATTTGCAGCTGCCAGGCATTCAGGAATAATATTAAATCTAATCAGATCCTCATTTATCATTCTTTTGTTCATTAATTCTTAAATACAATTAATAGAGCAACATAATGCCAATCTGACATACCAGGCATTCAAACTGGCATATCCATAACTACTAAGCATGTGAGGCCCTGCCATACTGATACCAACCCATATGTTGTTAGCAACTGATTATTTTTAGGGGATCCGATTCATGTACAGTACCTGCTATGTGGGATGTTACTGATATGGCAGTCTCTCCTGCCGTGGGCATCTAGTGTGTCATATTGATTGTTTAGTGGGACTCCTCAATATCGTTTGTTAAATTATAATGCTGTTAGGAAAACAAAAAAACACAAAAAACAGCAGATATAACAATAGAAAAATAAATTGAAACCCATTAGATTAATTTGCAGAAGAGGATAAGGTGACTTGCTTATGTTGCATTTTATTATATGCTTTAATGAACTAAAACGTTAGTGCACTAAAAAGTTGATCTGAGTTATGAATGAAATGAAATAAGTGCATGTAAAGAAACTATACATATGATATCAAATTATTTTTATCTACTTCTGAGCTACATAAAGTGGAAATTAATAAACACAGTTGAAATGCATACACTGAATGTCAACCATTTTAACTGCCAAAGGATTTGTGACTCTGTTCAACAAATCTTGTGATTGACACATTCTTTCCAGACAACACAGCTAGGGAAGTGACACATTGTCATTGAGTGTGGCATACCCACTATGTGACCTGGGATGGCAGACGACTAAAAGGCAGATCAGAAGCTAAAGTAATACAATGTGAAGGAATAGGTTCCTTCACATCTGAGCAGACAGCAGACAGCAGAAGCCATGGCAGAACAGATACAAAACATGGTTCAAGTTCAGTCCAAATTACAGGAGTGATTCTGAATAGAGAAGACACAGGGTAGTTAAACTGAACCTGTAGATCAGACACAAGCTGCATGTCTACCAGTCTATTTAAGCACACCCGATTGGGCAGGTGTCGCCTGAGCTTCAATGCCAAGTAATGACCAACAAGTGGTGAAGGCTTAAGACTAATGGTTATGCAGACTTATTTTATAGTTCATATTCACATCTTCTTATGTTTCTTTTCTACTTCCAACATGCCTATTGGACAATGAACCAGTACATTCACCTTTGTGAATATACAGTATAAAGCAGGAGGCAACCTAGGATACAGTAAAGCTGAACTTGGAAATTAGAATGATCTTCATGCAAAGCATTGTGGCAAATGGCAAAAATGTGAATTACATAATTAAAAAGAACTACAAATGCTTTGGCTTATACAACAGTAAGCGTAAGAAATGTTCCCTTAGCTTAGTTAATGTGGTGAAAATTCACTTGCATAAAATGCATAAAATAATGATCACAGACACATGCAAAAAAAAAAAATAGAAATAAAACCAGTGTTTTTGCTTGCACATGATTGGATGATGGAAGTCAGCAGAACGTCACCTCATTCACTAAGCTAGGAAAATTCCCTTGCAAAGTGAGCAGCCTATTTACTTTTTGTAAATCAACTTCACAACATACTTATTTGGATTATGTACAGTATGCATTCAAAATAAAAATGAAGATAGAGGCTTGTCTGTAACTATGTTGCTTGACCACTTAAATCTCAGCTTTTCTTTAAATCAACTTCACGACATGCTTATTTGGATTATGTACAGTATGAGTTAAAAATAACAATGAAGATAAAGGCTTGTCTGTAACTATGTTGCTTGACTACTTAAATCTCAGCTTTTCTTTAAGGCACCTTTACAGTAAATAAAAAGGTGCCTGCATTATTTTAATGAAGGTAAAAGTGCTATACATGACCAAACTTGCACATTCAACTCTTCCTTATTCCAAGTACAAAAGTCCAAACTACAAAATGTATCATATAGAGGCATTTGGCTCAAGGAGCAAATGTCCACATTGAGTAGCAGCCAATAGAAGAGGATGAATAAAACCACACATACAGTATGCACTGATACAAATGCATCTTCTATCTGTCTTCTGTTTGATAGTTGTCAGTATCATCTAAAATTGGGGGCAAATATTTAATCTATGTACAGGCACCTTTAGATTAATGCAAGCCATTGACATCTGCTTTAATTAGTGAATGCTTATTGTACAGTGTAATACGCTAACATTAATTAAAGCAATGAATCTGTCTTGGGTAATCCAGTAAATCACAATGAAATTAATGCATCTTAAAGCAAACATATTAAATAATGATTATGTTTACATATACTATGCACATTGGGGGCTGTGCTGAAATGGCAAAATGCCTAAGGCTTAAAGGAAAATTGTAATGGTTAGGGGTCAATATTTGTATTTCGTTATATAAATGTGTATGTTTTTTAACTTATTTATTATAATACAAAGATTTTATACAAATAGTAATAAGTATGAGTATACATAAAGGGTGTACCTGTGACACAACATTCACAGAGCACTTTAGGAGCTGTATGCCTTCAGGTACTTTATCTCTGATTGAACCTCTGCATATCCCTGAAGAGAGCAGTTAGGGATGGGAAGAGAGAGGAAGGAGTCAGTCCTCTGACATATTCAGTTGTATGTGTAAATATTGAGCTCTGTAAATAAAATGTTTTTAAGCAAAACAGGAAAGACTAGTCTGGCAAACATATGTAAAGGAGCCTAAAGCTCCACCCCCAGGGTGGATATGAAAATAATAAAAAAATAAAGGTTTTTATATGAAATCTTCCATATATACCCTAGTAAAAATAAATAAATAATATTTTTGTCCTGATCATAAGAAATAAAAACTATATACAAACCCATTTCCTTTTAAGGACTTGTTTGCATAGTGAAACATAAGAGCTGTCACTGTTTACCTTTCCTTCTAAAAATATGACTTCTCTGGCTTCCCTATCATCTTTCAGTTTGTAATATTACAACAGAGATGTGAGCACTAGGGACTTGGGTTAAGGGTTGGAGGATGTTTCCTGGTACTTGTTTGTGGGTTTCGATGGCAGCTACTCATCTATACAGGAGCCTTATAGAGGTGATCCTTGTAGATAAGAATTGACACAACCACCAACCCATTGGAAAATGTCAGAAATTTGTCATTAGATGCAGCAGTCATCAAAGAAATTCCAATGCATTTCAGGGTCTGCAAAAGGCCCCACTTCATCAGGGCTACGTCTATTAAAGCTCCACAGAGTCCCAATCAAAGATCTCAACACATGTTTTATCTTTATTTAACCTCTGTAGGGGATGTGAAATTAACATTATTATAGCATCAGCTGTGGGAGTGAACATTTGTATTTATTTTAATTATGCTCCACTTTAAATACTTGTTTACGTTGGGAACTGACAACCTGTAATTTATTGTTTTAAAAAAAAATATTTATTATTGTATATACTTCTAATCACCTTACAAAACAGAGTTTTTCTAGCAATTATTATTACATGCCATAATAAATATAAAAAGCAAACATAAGTTCTATTTATTGCATTTAAAAAAATATATATTATGATATGAGATAAAACAATTGAATATGCAGTGTCATTATTATAGAAATATAAATCATAATTCTGAATCAAGCTAACATTTTTTTCCTAAAAAATTTGGATTTAAATACAAATATTTCAGAATAAAATATTTATTGTTGAAAACAAACTGTCTTAAAATAATCATTCTTTCCCTCAGTTGTAGAAAAATATTAATATGGCTTTGTTCTCCTTTTTTTGTTTTTGCAAAATAAAAAAAAGATAATGAACTGATAAGCTTTAAAGTACCTGAAGGAATTACTATTTCCATAAAATGCAAATTATATAGACAATAAAATGGATTGTAATTTATGCAGCAACTGTATATTTTGTAGTTAATGGGCCTTATTTCAAAGATATGTGCCTAGCATACTGTCAAGTGGAATAAATACATTTGGAAAATAAGGTCAAAATGAGATAAGTGCAAAATTATTGCTTCCAATATTTTGTATTGCAACTGATGGATACACATTTTGAAATTTAAGAAAAGTGTCACACAAAGAAATGGGTGAACTTGGATTGATTTGCATAACATAAAATAGTGTTATTTTGTGTCCGACCTAATAAGAATTCTGGGAAATCTATTATAAGTTTAATAAAAGTATAAGGCAGAGCTGCTTATGCTAAATATTTGTTAAAATTAGATTCAAATGACTATCCGAGTTTGCTATTTTCTTAGAACCTCTATGTTGGTTTGCAGTTATTTAGAGTTTAGAGAAACAGTTGTTTAAGATCGACCTTTATGGTTAGGAAGCAGGATGTAATCCAATTCCGCATGATGCAATCCCTGGCTGTTAGTGGGCAAACATGTAACCACTCTGAACCCCTAGGTCACTAAGTGGAGTCCAAGCAAGGTGGTGTAGTGGTTAGCGCTTCTGCCTTGCAGCATTGGGGGTTCCTGGTTCAAATCCCAGCCAGGTCACTATTTGCAAGGAGCTTGCATGTTCTCCCTGTGCTTGTGTGGGTTTCCTCTGGGTACTCTGGTTTCCTCCCACACTCTAAAGACATGCTGGTAGGTTAATTGGCTCCTCTCTAAGTTGGTCTATGTATGTGAGATAGGGACCTTAGATTGTAAGCTCCTAGAGGGTAGGGACTGATGTGAATGTGCAACTATGTAAAGTGCTGCATAAATTGTCAGCGCTATATAAATACCTGTAATGAATAAATATGCCTTATGTAAACTTGGACCAAAAGTTAGTAATACAAGGACATGTCCAGAGGCAGTGGGTTGGACTGGGACAAGGATGATTGCAGTTCTTTGTAATGCATTGCAAGAAAATAGTGAGAGAACCTCACAAGGACATTGGGAACATACCTATTTAAGTAGGTGTAAACCCATACTCTACAAAGCCCTAAGTGTCAAAAACAAATGACATGCAGTTTTTACCCTTTTTTCATTGTTGTTTGCATCTCAGGGTTTCCGCTGCTTCCTGTCTACATGCACTCACTCCAGGGTTGGCTGCACATCAATGCTTGTAGTGACAACAGGTGAAAAGTGGCCCTTCAGAGTGCATTGCTACCTAAATCTGTATTGGAATTGAATGTGACAGGGTAACAATACAAGAGCACAATAGGGGGACAAGAACAAGGTGTTGTCACCCTATAACATGAAGTGCCTGATCCAGAACCCTCAATGGAAGGATCACCAGGTTTTGTTTTAAAAAAAGCTGTAGATTTACAAATTTTGAAAATGACCTTTACAAGTTCATTAAAGACCGGCCTTAGGAAAAAAAAATAGGGACCATTTCCTATACTTCCACAGCTAGATAATCTGTATGTTTTTGACTCTTCAGAACCCATAAAACGTAATCTGCTGTGATCTCTGGGGGTGCCTCTTCTTTTAGCTGCAACTGGTCATCTGAAGCAACTCTTCACCAGTGCATTCATTAGGGTTTACAATTTGCACGACATTACTCCTGAGTGCTGTAGGACCAGTGAGGACCCTGGGATAGACATTTGTGGCAGCTAGTGGACAGTGTTCACATGATCTGGAAATACTTAGGTGCTGCAGAATGTGGACTGGACTCTCCCATACAACTAAGTAGAATAAAAAAGACAAGGGACCCAGTCTGTCATGAGAAATAAAGAAAGTAAACTTGGCTTTTAGGTAGATTTTTTCAAATGAGACCTTTAAATTAGTTAAAGGTGTGTGATATGGGGGGACATTTTTTTGTTTGTTTTGGTTTCTCTTTGAAGATAATCTTAAGATTATATGAAATGTTAGAGATTGGATTTACATATACTTTTAGACCATGCTGTGTAACTTCCTCTCTCTGTGCTGCTTGTATTTCCATCAACATTTAAAAACCCAAGACAGGTCTGCATCTGATGGGTGGCTGTGAGAAACTTCTGAGTACTGATTTTGAGTACAGGCTCTCTGTAATGGAGAGACAGCATGGAACCTTCAGTAGCGATGCTTAGGTACAGCTTTCTTGTATCATAAGTAGGGGTTTTCATATCACCAGATTACTAGCAAAAAGGATTTGGGTGAAGTGGTGGCCAGCAGTAATATAAGGATTAAGTAAACTGAATAAGTTGTGCTCACTCTATGCAATTTGAGTCCTAGGGGTTGATTTACTAACCTTATAAACATGCCACGAACAAGTATACACCTCTGTAGTGTGTTCCCTCCCAGCATGATCTATTGGTGGAATCTAGACACCTTTGTAGTGTGTACACACCCAGCAGGTGTGTTGTGCAAAGCCCTGCATGAATTGCAAGGTGATGTTGTGTAAATTAGCTCTACATTGTGTTGCTCGCGTTGATGAATGCAGGAATGTAAATGCATGAGCTAACCATTTTTGTCTAAACTGTGAAGCAGCATTATATATGCATCATGTGCATGATTTTTCCATATATGGCATTAGTGGAAATATGCTTTTAGATACTTTTTTGTTGATAAATACGTTTTGCTGTGTAAAAATCACACGCACCTAGTGCGTGCGTGTGTTTAGGTTAGTAAATCACCCCCCTAATGTTTAATTTTGACTTAATTATACTTTTAAGTGGACCAAGCATCAGCCTATGCACAAAATAGAAACATTACTAATTGGTTCCAGAGATTTTAGAAAAACATGGTAGCAAACGTTGAAAAGAAAAATAAGTAATTCTGGTTTTTCCAGATGCCTTATCGAAATTGTTGCATTATATGCAGTTATAGACAAAGCAGAGGCGACTTAAGTCCCTTTGCGTTTACTTGACATACACAAATCAACATGGACAAACAACGAATATTTCACATTGCTCTTCATATACAAACAGCTCTTATTTGTTTTATAAAGACAAACATTTCATCTAGTGAATGACATTAGGCTTCTCTGATGTGAAATATCATGAATCCAAGAACTATTAATATTCATGACAAGTTAGAATAATTCATGGTTCTCGAAAGTAATGTCCAATGATATATTATAGTGAACAGTATCATTTACATTACCACTTAAGAAATATTGACAAAGATAAGTTCTCAAACAATGACTAAACCTTGTATTCAATGTTATGATTTCTTGGTTTTTAACTTCAAGCGGCTTTTCAATTAACTGTGTGGTATACAACATAATTATTCATTTATTATAGTCACTTTAGATATGCTAAAGACTAAAGAGTGAAACAAATCATTTAGCTGACATTGGCAAGTGATACATTACTATTATTCTGATTCCGTGTCCTATCACTGAAGAGATTTATAGCCGCCATTTCAATCTATAAACTACATTTTGCTTGGGTAGTGTTGCATATATTACAATTTGATTTTACCACAAAAATGTTGGAAGATTTGCGCCCCTTTGCTTAGGTGGTCATGATGAATTTTTTGACAATGTGAACTTAAATTAATACCATAAAACAATTTTTGAGATTTCTTTGTTAAAGTAAACTTGTGCCTAAATCATGCACACTAAAGAATTGACATATTCTGAACAAGCAGTAAAAGCACTTTAAAACAAGCCCTCTTTCATCTCTACATCTAAAGGCATTGTAAAAAACTTAATTTTCAAAGTTTTCAACATGGACATTGAAATCGTAGCTTTTTCCCTATTACTTACTTTTGCACCAGAACCTTGGCTGCCTGACAGTCCTCTAATGTAAACAACTGGTGTTTCTAAGCCATTAGAAATGGACTGACCCCACTCTTTAGTTTTTTGGTGTTCTTTGAGGGATGAGTCACACCAGATGAAATCTGCCTTTTTTACTGTGAGCCCAGTTCACACCTCCATGTTGTGGAGGTGTGCGCTGAAAAAAGTACTGCATGCAGTACTTTCTTTCAGTGCAACCTTGTTCAATGCAGTACAGCTGCACATAACACTGTGTTTTTACTGTAGAACTGAATGGAATGCCATATGTGATTTTTATATAAAGTAAAAAAAAAAGGAAATCAGCACTGTTTCTTTTACCACACACCAGCAGCCATGTGTTTACTGTGGCTTAATGGGGTGAATCGACCATGAGAATATTTAAGAAAGAATAACTTTACATTTAAGCAGCTAGAGAGTTTCAAGATGGCTTGTTTAAAGCTCTTTGCTTAACTGCATATAAACAATTTGTTAGTAGGTTAGTTTCTACTGTCTGGGAACAGGTGCACTTTAAAAAGTAGCTGCATGGAAAAACTGTGTCCAAAAAGGCTGAAGGCAAAGGGCTAGTCACTAGTGTTTTGGCCAATATGGGCTTCTGATGTGTCCCTTGAAGGAGAAATTGGCTCACTCCGGGCATACCTGTTCTCAATTTGTTCACTGTTATATATTTTCCAATTGGGATCTCTTTTAGACTTGAGTTAAGGACCACACTTTACAAAGAGGCCTTGGTAAGGCAGTGTGGCTTCCCATGTATTTACAAAGGAATGCAGCTAAAACCCCTGCTTTTACCAGACAGTTGTTAAAACAGTGTAGATTTTTTTTGCACTGGCTAGCTGGTAAACTTTTTTTATTGTTTTATTCTGTGAACTACCATTTTAATGTGCACCTTCCTTTAAAAGGCCAGTTATAACTTGATCAGAGCAGTTGCCAGTTTTGTTTTGCTTGCTGAATTCGGTGCACATGCACACTGGATGTCTTCACCTGCTATTGTGAAAAAATGCAATCATCTCAGGAGTAAAAATAAAAACCTTTATTTGCTTCACAAATGGTGACAAGAAGATATACACATGTTTCAGAATCCCACTTCATCAGGGCTTAAACAATGGACAGCAGGGCACTCATGGACTTCCATTGACCTGTGCTTGGCTTCTGGTGAGTCCCAGCTCCATTAAGGAGAAATGGGTTACTTCCAAGGTATACCTATTCTCAATATAGTCGTAGCTACACACACACACACACACACACACACACACACACTGAACTAGAAGGAACTAGAAGGACCTGTGTCATTACATAACCTTAACAACTATTTAACAATGTAAATGTATGTAATGATCTTAAATGGCATAATGCACACTGTGTATGCTTGCATCCAGGGGCATTTAATTCACTTGTGCTTCGAAAAATCAGAAATTTGTGTGTTCAGGCATGTGAAGGAAAACAAGGGAGTTTAGAGGGAAAAATTTGTATGGAACACCTAATTGCATGTAAGCTGATGTGTAAATGTATGTAGATACATGTACGCATAGGCGTCACTACAGGGGGGCAAGGGGGGGGCATTTGCACCCCCCCCCTTTTGATGTAGCCGTTGCGGTATGCAGGATTGTGGGCGGCGTTGGACTACATGTCGCAACCGCGGGGTGCCGATGCCTTCCGCAATTAAATCAGCTCATCTGTGCCCAACGGTTGTGACATGCAAATAAAATTATTAGTGCCCCCCCAGCTTTGACTGTTGTATCTTATGTGCCCCCCCTACATATTGTTCCTAGAGTCGCCACTGCATGTACGTTTTGCATATAAACACAAAACATATTCTATACTTCGCAGATCAGTTTCTCCTGCATTTAAATAAAATGAAAACAGAACATGCCAGTGGTTACTTATCTAAGAGATAAGAGGAGAAGCCCCTGGTTCCAGGCTATTGCTCTGCCAAGTCATATTGGTACAAGAACTATGCAGGTATCAGGAAGGAGATCAATCCCCCACTGCTGTCGCATAAGGAACCCCCTAGAAACCTCTGCAGAACCCTCAGCTTTTAAGGAACCCCAGTTGAGAAAGGCAGTATTGAGTACTAGCTAGCTTTTCAAATTCATTTGTTTATCCCATATCCCTATGGAGCTCTACTGTACAGATGCAGCCAGCAGTGAGAAGAGTTACGCGATGGATGTAAACACATGCAGGAGACCCCTTGTGCCAGATCTCAGTAAATATGCATCTATGGAGGGGTAAGGTGGGCTCTACTGTATGTTGTCAGCAGAGGGGGCTGAAAGAATAAGTGCATTCTCTCTGGCATTGCCAGTGCTTGGTGACTGACCCAGTGCTGTGACATGGTGGCAAGGAGACTCCTTGGCCACATAGAGTTCAAATAGCATTGGCTTTCTCTGTTTCTGGCAGCTGAACAGAGGGGCAGAGGTGCAAAGGAAAATATAAGTATGTGCAGATCGGAAGGGGGGGGGCATAAAAATGGAGCCTGTTGCTTTTACCACCATGGAAAAAAATACAGGTTAACTTTAAGATTTCTGATGAATCAGCATTAATTATGCATTTGACCAAGCTGTGGTATATAACCTATGATATCTTTTACGGACTGAAAATGTTATTTTTGGTAGTAACTTTCTTTTAAAGAATAATTGCACTTTTAGACAAAATGCACTTTTTTTTCCCCAACCTTCCCTGACCTAAATGATCCCATCCTTATCCTAATGTGTTTTATACTTACCGAGATCCGAAGGCTGCTGCTCCAGAATTTGTTGACATTCAACGCTGCAAGTCTCCCTTTCCTGTCTGGTTGACGGCCCCATCGAAGTCTATGGTGCTGTAATGAACAAGTGCAGACAGCAGAGAAAGCATTGCAGTGCTGGATGTAAACAATAGCTGAACCGTGCCCATCGTATCTCTGTAAGTACAGATCTGCAGAGCGGGAGGGTGGGATAATTTGTCAGGGGTGGGGGGCAAAGACATAAGTGCACCTATCTTTTCACAAAAATAAATAAACATGGCTAAGCCAAAAGTAAAAGCAAATTGCTATTACCTGCTTTTCTAATAGAAGCTGCTGTTTTGAAGTATTATCAACACATTTACTTGCTTTAAACTCTTAACACAATAACAGCAGAAGTGACAATATGTGAAGAACTCCTTATTAAAACATTTCCCTCTTGCAATCTATATTCACCAAGTAGGTCAGTGGTGTGAGGAGAAATAGGAGATTAATGAAAAAATCAATATCCCCTTCTGTATTCTCACTAAATAATCCTCATTTTCTGCTTGTAATACACGTGTACAGGTATGAGCAGGGATCTATATTGTTCTACAAAGCATGGAACTCAATTGCCACAATTTGTGTACCAATGAATATGAAAATTCCTCTATAACGAGGCAGCATCCCATAATATCCCCAGCGTCCACAAATCTGTATTTATTTCTTGCTCCTATTAAACACGAGGCAAAAATATATCTCCCATTTAGTTTCTAGTATTCAAATGCTGCTTTGCCGAATGCATCTGGCTGTTTAGCTAATGAGCCGTGGAAATAAGCAACTGTTTAAGTAAAATGCACTATGAAAAAGCTTTTACCAAACACTATTTTAATATTTTAAATAGATTTTCCATTGCCGGCTCTTTGTAGCTGAATTAGTTCTTTGATGTGTTCTGACAGAGCTGTTGTTAGAAATAGTCCATTAACTTTGTCTGTCATCTTATTTTGCTGGGTATCCACTAAAACACCCTTATATTTCATAATTTGTATTGCTATCAGTGCTGATTTGTAAATGTGCAAATTATAATTAACAGCGGCCACAGTTTCTATTAAATATTAAATCATTCTTGCAGCTAATACTTTCCACAGCAGATGGAGCCCTGCCGTATGCAAATACGGGCCTCTTAAGTAGTCTGCTAAATTTTTAGCTTATAAAATATTCTTTTTTTTGTCAGTGCTTTCTGTTTTCTGTAACACTTAAGCTATTATTTATGCACTACAGACCCTTATTTCCTCTGTAAGCATTTCTTAGACTGTTGCGTTTTAACACTCTAGTTTTTGTTTTAGCTCATTATGGTGCCTTAATCACATACCATGATTTCAAATCTAAATGCTTAATATTTATACGGCTCCAGTGTTTCAGTGATATGGGGCATTTTGTCATATTTCTATACGTTGGATGGAAATTGCCTGCCTTAACAGCACAAAGGATTGTTTAATTTGAAATACAGTATATTTTTTACGATTTTAGATGCGAAGGGGGAGAAAAAAGTCACTTTCCCTGTTGTGTGATGAATATTCCATTACGTGTTATCAAGTAGCGCAGAAAAAATAAATAAATGGTAAAAATATTAGAAAAATAAAATATATGAACGCATAGAGAGCCGAGCAAATGCTTAGAAGTCATTAATCAGACAGCTACAAAATAGGAAGAAATAACTATAGAAAAATGTAATTCCCAGACTTTTTTTATATAACTAAAAACCCTTTTGCGATATATTCTCTGTTCCTTGGCTTTTTAGAGACTTTACAAAGCATTTTCTATCAATCTTGTTAGTCTAGATTGAAAACTACATTGTTTTATAAGATGTTCAGCAGAAATAATATGAAGGAATGAATGGAGGGACTAGGGTCATACTGGTGACAGCTGGGGCCAGGCCTGTATTCCTAAAGCTTTATTGCTTAGGCTGTTCTAAAATCACTTTGCTTCAAAATGCACATCAATATTATTGTAATTACTGAATACATCAGTTTTTCTATGAGTAGGCTGCCTTATTTCTTTGAGTATGGTCAGTTGCCTGAAACACATATGGACAAAATGAAACTAGCACTTAAATTGTATATAAACCCTCCAGTCAGCCATAAAATAACAGTACCCCTTCAGGTTGCGAGCGTTAAATGGCTGTTTAGTTTAGGGTAAGTTTAAAGTAAAGCAATACTTGCCTTATTCCTCACCCAGGCCGAAGCTGATGCTCGCTTCCTCTCCCCGAATGAGACTGGACTCCTAAACTTACAAAGCAGGACCACCTTGTGGTGAGAGGGGGTGGTCACGCCTGATTATGTGTCTGGAACATACAGTGCAGCCATAGCACCTGCTGGTGGCACTCTAGTTCATAAGCAGGAATGGTGCAATCCCAGTGTTCACCAGTGGGTGACTCCCTTAAAGTGGAACTGAACTAAAAAAAAAAGAAAATTTGCTATCCTATTGTGACCTTTCATAAATGTGCCTAAACAGTATCCTGAAAAATTACCTTTTGTCTTGAATTCCTCTTGAAAATGTGAGTTAAAACAGTAATAGTTGTATATCTCTTGTGTGAAACCTAAGGCACTGCTCCCACTGACTGCTAGTCTCATGAGATTTGAAATGAGATCTGGTGATGCCACTATGGTGCTGTTCACTGGTCTCTTTGCTGGAAACTCTGTTAAAAAAGAAGCAAAGCCCTGCCTCTACCAAGACGGTAAGTCAGTGATGGAGAAAACATCTGCTTCAGGGAAACCACAGACAATAATAGTGACTAGTTCTTTGCATTTTGCCCCTTTTTGGCACAGTTTCAACTTCTTCTTTAAATGTGCATATGTTGCTACACACTTACTACAATGATCAAATCCATTAAATCATACCTGATGATCCTACCTGAAAGGTGTATATACAGGCACTTCTTTCATATAGTGACAACTCAGTTGTAGCTCTTCTCTACAATCTTCAGTTGGACTTTAAGCAACTATGCCATTGCTCTGTGTATTGGTATGTTCCACTATAGTGACTGCAGCAAAACTGTGACATTCATACAAACTATGATCTCATGGTACTGTTTGCATGATCATATCATTATTTTTTGTAATAATGCCATCATGCACCTGAAAGGACTCAAAGGTCTTCCTATGGACCAGTTAGGCCACCCTTTAAATTTGCTTGCCAACTGGAAGGTGCAGCTTGTAGGAAGGGTGACCTCATAGGTTCTGGTTGAATTATTTTTGTTATAGAACATGATTTTATCAGGAGGTGCCTGCTATCCAGCCTTGCAGGCAGTTTGATACCTTCAAAAATATATGCTTTTTCAAATACCATAACTTTAGGCAGAATCATAAGCAAATGTATAGTTGAATTACCTATATGTGAACTGTTTTACCTGTCAATAAAATGTAGTTGTCTTGTATCAGTTTTGTGATCCAGGCAACCATTGCTGGGCAGCATAGCTAAGTCCCTGACCTTAATTTCTTTACTTTTGTTAGGCTGACAAGGCTGTACTATGCAGCAGAGCCTGAATGACTTACTGTGCTCTGGTACTAGGGAGGAATACAGGAAGTTATTGATAAGGCAACTTGGAGAACTATTAAAAACACATTTAGGATCTAATGAATACATAAGTGGATTGAACTGGTACTTTTTATCTGCCAGCAATTAATGTGTGGCATAGCTGTTTGCAGGAAATGGTTGCAGGTAGCCTCGGAGTCATAGCATCTGACACTCCAGGAAGTGTCAATTCTCTACCAGTTCAAGGGAGCTGATGACCGTTCTTAGAATTAATTAATTGCAGAACAAAAGATGGCTGCTGTAAGTCCTTATTTTACTGTCTGGACCTGCGCCTTCACTAGACCGTGCCAATAGTGGTGACAAATTTTTTTCTAAATCAGCTAGCAGAGTGGAAGAAGGTTGTGTTCATCTTGTGGCAGTCACTGTGCAGTGTGCAATCTAAAGTCCCCAGCTTGCCAGGTTTGTTTTTTAGAACAAGAGCTGTTTAAGGAGACTAGAAAAGATACTCTTGCTTGGAGCCTGCTACCTGCTGGCTGCAGGTGATAATTATAAATGGAGATAGGGATAAGGTTTATGTAAGCGACTACTATGGTTTATATTCACCATAGGTCAACCAAACCTGTCAAATGGAAAACTTTGCAGGTTCCCTTCCAGAAATAAGGAATATCTATAATGAGTTGCATAACTTTTGCCCTTGGCTAAATGAGTTCCAAAAGCCAAACAGGTCTGTATAGGCATAGATACTTTCTCTTTATTTTCTTAATTTTAGCATCGGTACATGGTACATGTCCCCTGTGGCAGTAGCTGGCTTTTTATGTCCTTTACTTAAAAATAGCTTTCTTTTTAGCCCTAGACCTGGAAAGGAATAACTCCCCCCTCTATACTTCAACTGGGTTCACTGCACAAGTTTGTGAACTTTGAGCTTGATTTGTAAAACTGATCGTATTTTGAACCCGGTGTGGCAATACGTGGCAATGCCACAGAGTATGCTGGCAACATGGTCACCTAGGGCTATCAGCCAGAGGGGCTGAGAGGTTCCAGAATGAAAATAGTTTTGCAGGGAAGAAGCTGGCCTTTCAGTTTCTTCCGGTTTTTCTGGATTGTAGCTGGTATCTGGATCTCTGGAGATTTCTTAGAGTTCTGGGTGACCATGTTGCCAGCAATACTCCGTGGCATTGCCACACCGGACAGATTTGCTCATCCCTAGATATGAAATATAAAATGCAATATTTTATATTTACTGAAGGAATAAAAAAAGTTTGTCCTGCACGTGTGTGAGCTATCTGCTCAGTAGTATCCATCCCCAGGAAGGGCGAGGCGAGTGAGGCACTTGCCTCGGGTGCAACTGTGAGGGAGCGCAGCCAGGGCCTGCCCCCTCGCCCCTGTTGCCATGGCGAGCACAGGGCATCATGGCAACAGGGGTGCCAGGCGGACAACACAGCTAGGCCTCGGGGCAGCAGGGACTAGAGGACCGACACAGCTTGCAGCTTCTCCTCGGATCCCTGCTGCTCTCCCCCGCCTATATGGGCATAGACAGTAGTGACAATGCTTCTGAAGTCCTGAAGTGACACTGCTCCCTCCTCTGCCCCCCCCCGCCGCTGTCAGTACTTCATTTCTCCTTGGATCCCCGCTGCTTCTGCCCATACAGGCTGGGGAGAGCAGCAGGGATCTGAGGAGAAGCTGCAGGCTGTGCCTCCACTCTGTGCGTGGCCGAGTGGCTCAGGATGGAGAGCGGAGGATCTGTGATATTTACCGATCCTCTGTGTGCAGAACAAACACTGGAGTGATCAGTCGATCACTCCAGTGTTTGTAAAGAACCGAGGACACATAGTGCTTTACATCACTCATATTCATTCATGAATTTCTAAATGGGTAGTAGCACTCAGTACAGAGGCTTATATGTGAATGGGTAGCCTCTGTACTGAGTGATTTCTATTCATTTACAACAGAGGCTGCAAAAAAAGAGATTGAAGAATCTGCGTCCTCAATTTGTTTTTCTATTTTAAAAGGGAAATGTCAGGGGTCTTAGACCCCTGATATTTCTCCGAAGCCCCCCCCAACAGTATAAAAAAATAATAAAAAATTAATAAAGAAAAAAACAAAATTAAAAAACAAAAACATCCTGGAAGCGGGGCGGGGCGCATGACATTACATGATGCAGTTCGTGCACGGCGTCAGGTGATGTTACATGCCTGTTGGGGGGCACAATTTTCTGTTCTTGCCTCGGGCACAAAAGGAGCTAGCTACGGCTCTGTCCAACCCTAAACAATTGTATAGGCCAGCTCCATGGGCACATGTATAATTAGCTTAAGAGCCTTTTCTATAAAGTTTTCTTGGCAAATTTGTTACAAGTCAAGTGGCCAGGTCTTTCCTTAACCCTCTCAATCTACACTTGGAATGGCATGGAGAATGTGATAACACATGTACATAGACAATTTGTACACACATACTAGAACCTGTACAGAGAAAGTCAATAAACCAACAAGCAGGTCTTTGGAGTGTGGGATAAAACACACAAAAGCACAGGGAGAACATTCAAACTCCATGCAGATAGCATCTTGACCGAAATTCAAAGGACATGCTAATCACTAAGCCACGGCGCTGCACATCCTAAACATAATAAAGAAAAAAACATTAAACATTCCCTTGAAGCATGCATACTATGCAGATGTGTGCTGTACATTATCTGCATTTTTCTCCTAGCAGAAGACAACATAAAAAAATCCTAAATTAAATATAAACATAAAACTACATTTGTTGTAAAGACTTGACTGCATAATTTTAAATGGCAAATGTGCTCACTTAATGCTACACCGTATTTTGCATAGCTAATATCACTATAATTAGTCATAGTTCCTGTAATTTATTGGAAAAGATGCTCATACCCTCTAGTGTACAGCAATGATGGATGTTGGGAACACAACTTCAAAATTAGGAATCAAGAAAATTAGTAACAGTTGGAAAATTAGCATGTAAATCAATAATACCTGTCCCCTTAGCATTTTCCTTTCTCCCCTTCTGTATTTGCACAAAAGCATCATTTTCATATTTTTCATGGATCACTCAGCAACAAATATTTAAATGTTTTAATTTGTTTCATAGTTTTGTTGTTTTTTTTCACTTTTTCTCTATTTTTTTTTACAACCCCAGCCTGAAAGACCACACGGTATTACATTAATTTCTCTATCAGTTCCGTCAAGTCATTCTGCATCGTGGTATATAAAATAACACTGTCACCTCTACTTTTCCACTCTCTGTTAAACATTATAAATCACCCCATCATACGGGATAAAATGATAATCTTAAAAGAGGGGGAAATGTTATTTTGTACAAATAAATACCCATATATATATATATAATATAAATTTGCAGTTTGGATTAAGATTTGCAAATAAACAAACATTTTGTTTCCAGAAATGTCTAATTGAAAGACATTACGTCTGATGACATATGATTCATTAACCTAAAAAAAAACAGTTGGTAAGTTATTATCACTTTTCTGCATAAACCAACATAATTTGTCATAAACTCCCTCATTTGCTGTTTCCTCACAAAGCAGATTATGCTTATTTTTCATTTGGACAGTGGAAAATCAAGCCAGGTGTTTGGCATCACCAGAGTGTTCAGGTGTAACTGTGCCAGTGATGGTACATTACTAGCAGCATGGATGAAGGATGAGGCATGGAGAATCTAGGGACTTGGGCGCCTGGAGGCCCTCAGCTTTACAGTGGTCCTGCTGACAAGACAGGTGTTATACGAGACTGAAATGCACAAACTTTTTGCTTCTTGTCAGCACTTTAGTAAAAGAACGTTAAACATTTTCTTTTCAGATCTTAAATGCAACCCTTATTTCTGATAAACTGCAATTTGAATTTTATTAAAAACTTCAGATTTTTTCTTCTGGTTTTCTGAACGTCAGAGATGAAATTGAGACAGATATTAAAGATGAAAATCATTGCAGCTCTGTATTAATAATTAAATAATTAAAAAATGTGCACATTAAAAAAAAAATTAAAAGCCCAAGACAGCACTATTTACATTAAATCAAAAAACAAGTGTAAATAAAATGTAAGCCCATGTGCACAACATGAACATGTCTTTTGATTCCTTTATGCTTTAAATAGCCTCTGCCTCCAACCAAAACTTAAAAGCGGCTCACCAAATGATATGATTCCCAAATGAACAGAAGTTAAAATAAGGTATACATATATCCAACTCCACTAATCCCCATAATTACCACCTTGAATCCTGAACTGATCTTCGCAGCTAAGCTCTTATAAGGTAATATATATATATAGCATAAAGAAAACAAAGAAGCTTCACATACTGAAGTTCCACTTTGCTTTATTTTAAATATATAAGCGCTACTGAATTCATATAACATCCAAACAGCAATACACACTAACATCAATCCTCCGGGAAGCATGAATGTGACCAAAATGATGATGTCACACAAACCCTGTTCTACGTGTTTCATTCAAGCGACTTCTTCAGAAGCATTGGAGGGCTGACTATCATCATACTTATAGAAGAACTCTGGGCAAGAACCATGAGTCATCACATCTAATACAGTGTGCTGAATGTGAGGATGCTGAGGGGCATTCCATCAATGGATCAGAGGGGAAAAAAGGCTCCCTCTAGCGATGTAGCAGTCCCTAGACAAAATGAGCACTTAACCTTTGCAATGTGTGTGGGGGTAGCCTCACTGCAAAGGATAATATTTCATGTGAGTTCTTTAACACTAAATTTATTTTTGTTCCACCCCCTTGTTGTCACAGCAGTGCCAAACATTTATTCAACCTATATAAGTAACCCCATAGCCATCATTCTTTTGTCAATGTACATAAATATAATCTAAACATAAAATATAAACCCACTACCTAATACATATAACATTCAATATACACAGCCTTATCATTTGTTTTTACTCTTCCATGAAAAAAGAAGACCCCACAATTTTCTCTGAAACAACTTGAAACTCACAAAAGTAGCATCCATTATTTTGTATTCTGTAATCATGAAAAATGTAAATTTGCTTTTCATTTTTGATTAAACACAATATTTTAAATATTAAAACAAATAAAAAAAGGCATGGAAAAAAATGAGGGGACACTTAATCCATATTTTGTCGCACAACCCTTTAGAGGCATTTAATGCAAACAAACAATTTCTGTAGGTAGAGCCAGCTGTACCCGCCCCCTCCCCAGTCCGATCTGCCAGTGAGCGCTGGCGGATCGGAGCGGGGAGGTGGGAATCCAGCCCCTCCCCTGTCACGGCAGAGAGCCGTGACAGGATCGAGAGGTGAGCGAACGCCGGTATGTGTTCGCTAACTTCCCGATCTACTGAGCCGACCTGTGACAGTCTCATTGTCACAGGTCGGCTAGAACTATGAGGTGAGTGAAAAGCACTCACCTCATAGTTCTCCTTTAAGGAATATATCCAGATTTTTTTTCAAACAATTAACTGAGCTAGCTAGAACTAGCTCCTGGGACAGTCTATTTCCCATTTCCGCAACTCTAACTGTGAAGTAGGGTTGCACAGATACCAAGTACAGTACTCAGTACAAGTACAAGTATGTGTACCGATACTTTTGAGCTCCAAGACTAGACTAGAGAAAAATTCAAAAATTAGGAGGCAGCTGTCATTTGTAAGGAGCATACGGAGCTCCTGGGATTTGTACATCTATGTTTTAATGTACGATTTTATTTTTATAAATATAACTAAAGGGATGCACAGATACCAGTTTTGCGAGTACGAGTACTGGTACTTGACGAGTACCTACATATACGAGTACTGATACATTTTTGTTTATTGTCAAGTGACAGTTTTTCTAAAACAATACACACTAATGATTTCAGGACAGTGGTGGAGTGCCAGAGCCAGGTCCCAGCTGCAAACTCTGCAACCCTGCTAGTTCTCATGAAAATGCCAAGTATCTGCACTGGTACTCGAAAAGTATCTGTGCATCCCTACTGTGAAGAATCCTTTCCATATGCAGAGGTTAAACCTCTTTTCCTTGAGACGCAAAGAGTGCCCCCTTGTCCTTTGCAGTGACCTTAAAGTGAATAATTAGGCACCAAGCTCACTATATGTACCATTTATGTATTTATACATGATGATCATGTCCCCCCTTAATTGCCTCTTCTCCAGAGGGAACAAATTCATGTTTCCTCATAGCTGAGCTCCTCCATGCCTCTTATGAGTTTAGTTGCCCTTCTCTGCACTTTCTCCAGTTCCACAACATCCTGATTGTGAACTAGTGCCCAAAACTGAACAAAACCAAACTGCTGTAGCCAGGGCAGCCATTAGAAATTTTGGTGCCCCTTACACGGCTTTAGGCCGGGCCCCCCCCCGCGCCGCTGGACGCAGAGCTTAGTGACGCGCTGGACGCAGGGCTTAGTGATGCGCTGGACGCAGGGCTTAGTGACGCGCTGGACGCAGGGCTTAGTGACGCGCTGGACGCAGGGCTTAGTGATGCGCTGGACGTAGGGCTTAGTGATGTGCTGGGCGCAGGGCCTAGTGAGGCGCTGGACACAGGACCCACCTGAGAGTGACCCTGCAGAGCCCACCAAAGATGCTGCACAGCCCATCTGAGACTGTCTATGGTGGGCTCTGAAGGGGTCTCAGGTGGGCTCGTCAGGGCTGCATCCCTCCCCTCCCTCCTTTCCTTCCTTCCTTCCTAGCTCCTCTTACCTGCACACATGGCCTCGTCTGCCGCCGGACCGGCCAGAAGTGACGTCACTTCCGGCCAGTCCGAGATCAGACGAGCAACGTCGCTGATGGGGCCCTAGCTTGTCTCAAAGCCGCTGGAGCGCTTTGCCGCTAGGGCCTGGCCTCCGCCTCCTCGCCCTTCAATGTCGGCCAATAGTCATATAAGGGACCCGCCCAGGCTGCCCGGGCCCCTTATGTGAGTATCGGCCGTACCCCCCTGATGGCTGCCCTGGCTGTAGCTGTCTACATTCTGAAAGTTGCTTTCTCCAGATTTCATGTTTCAGCTCTTTCCATAGATTTTCTGATCAGGGCTCATAGAAAGCCACTTCAGAATAGTTCAATGTTTTGTTCTTTGCCATTGTTAGGTGCTTTTAGCTGTGTTGTGTGGGTCATTATACTGTTGGAGGACCCATGACCTGCAACTGAGACAATGCTTTTGTTGTGCCTTTCACTGATTCAAGGCATCTCGTGCCAGGCGTAGCAAGTTGCCCAAGAACATAACTGGGACTCCTCCATGTTTTATAGTAGGTACAGTGTTCATTCATTTGATAGCTTTTTTGCATTGTCTTTGAACACAGAGCTGATGTGACTTGCCAAGAAACTCCTGTTTTGTCTCATCTGTCCAAATGACATTCTCCCAGAAGCATTCTGGCATTTTATTAAACTCAAATCTAGATTTTTTTATGTTTTTCTTTCAACAGTGGAGTACTCATGCTTCTTCTTCCTTTCAGCCCACTATCACTCAAAAAGCAAGCGATCGTACAATGATGTGCCTTGCCCAAGGCCGCCGTCAGGGGGGTATGGCCGATATACGCAAGTAAGGGGCCCACCTTACATGAGTATCGGCCGGACCATTACTATAATCTCCATGTGTCACACTGGAGCCCAGGAATGCAGGCCCCCCCCTTCCTGCAAAACAGGTAAGCAGGAGAGGGGGACATTTTTTTATTAACTATTGTTATTAGTTGTGTGTGTATGTGTGTTTTTATTGTGTGTTTTTTTAATGTGTGTGTGATTTTTTTTATTAATAAAGCTATGTGTGTGTTTTTAATACGTGTGTGATATGTGTGTTTCATTACGTGTATGTGTGTTTGGTTTTTTTAACCACTTCCCGCGGGTTCATGTAAATGTACGTGCTCCGCTGGAAGTGGTTATACCAAGAATATGGCTGCTCCTTGTACTGTTTTAAGGCCAGTTCACACCACTTGCAGTGCGTTCCGGCCGGAACGCACTGCATCGCATTGCGGCCAGCTCACTTTTTTGCCGGGCTGGAGGGGGCGTGGTGGGCCATTGAAGTGAATGACACTGTAGCCACGCCCTCTGGCCACAATGCGATCGCTTGCACAGGATCGCAAGGCACATTGCGTTCGGGTGCGGTGCGATTAAAATGCTGCAAGCACCATTTTGATCGCACAGTGCCTGAATGCACTGCAGACACAATGTACCGTGCGGGCGATCGCATTGCAGCCGGAGGGCATGGCTATGGTGCCATTCACTTAAATCGGACCGGAGCGCACTGCTTATGGTGTGAACTAACCCTAAGCCCTGCGTCCAGTAGACATGTGAGATTTGTTTCGGAAAAATTCGTTTTCAGGACGAAATTCGTTAGCGGTAGTCTGTACACATTTTCGTTTGTGGACGAATTTGCAGCAAAGTGACAAAAAATTTTTTTTATGTCACTTTGCTGCAATGAAATGAACGATACCAACATGAAACGGAAATGAACATCCGTACCGACTACCGCTAACGAATTTCGTCCAAATCCCTAAAAACAAAATAACACAAAATCCGAATCAAAACAAGCTGAAACAAAACAATTTTTTCCCCGGTGCACATGTCTAGTGTCCAGCGCGTCACGAAGCCCTGCGTCCAGCGGGTAATGTGACTGTGGGTGGGGACGCAAGTGTAAGCTCCTCTGTACAGAGACTGATGTGACTGTGAGGAGTGTAAGGGGCCCCTAAATTTCTGAAGGCTGCCCTGGCCTTGCCCTTGTAGTTAGGCTTGTATCTCTTTGGAAGTTTTTCTTGGCTCTTTGTCTACCATTCGTGGTATCCTTCTGTTCAAAATGGGATACATTTTCCTTTGCCTTGCCTTTTTTAACAAGACAGTAAGAGAAGGTAGGGAAGTTTTCTACAGGGTTTTCATTGTAATGATAGGGGTATTAAATTCTCTTCCATGGACAGTAGAGCGTCCATTCCTTTTTTGTATCTAAAATTTTTTGTGTGAGTTAGAAAAAAAAATCTTATTTCATGTCAACAGACAGAAATAGCTTTATTCCAGTAACTAGCTGTCATTATCCATTATGGATTAAAATGTGCCCAAAGGACAATTTTCAATGAATAGAAGAAATGCTTACAGTCTGTCTTATTTTTTTCAACACACAGACATATTGAAAGATAGATTTATGTAGATAGGCTATAATCCTAAAATGTTGGAAAGGCAAATACAAATGGTTGCAGCAATGAATAGGGAAGAACTTATTCAATACAAGGAGAAAGCAAAAGATACCTTGTTCAAATTTGCTCTACTTACCAATTTTAGTTTTCAGCATAGGGTAATAGAGGAAATTTAAAAAATATTGACATATTTAAAGTTTTGGGACCATACTTCAATGAAACCCTCAGGTTATAGATTAAAAGTCTAAATCGTTGAAGAATTAAATTAATCCAGGAGTAATAGATGTGCCAATTAAGAATATTGTTATATTTTTTTCTGGTAAAGGTTTTTCTCCTGTGGTCAGTGTGCTACATGTAAGAACAATAGAGCACTGTGCAGAGAATAGTAACAACATATCCCTGCTGCTAATGGTAATAGTTTTTAAAATGTATTTGCTTTCCCACACATATAACATACATGCTCAGGTGCCCATGTGGCCTCCAGTATGCAGGGTGAACAACCAGGTCTTTGAGTGTACATTTATCAGAACATGTATAATACTAAAAGGGTTTCAATAAACATAGCCTATCATCCCATTATTAGAAGGTATATAATAGAGGCTCACCAGGACTGAAGTTTTGCAGCATTGATAGGGTGATTAGACAGCAGAGGGGTCCAATCTCATCAGAAGTATATCCTTAAATGATACCAATTGGATATACCAGCAAGATACTCTGATCCCAATGGGTTTGAATGTCAATGTGGATCTTGTTTTATTGTTTGATTGGTAAGGCAAATGTATAAATTATATGGATTTTTATTCAATTTGTATTTGATGGGTTGCACGTGTATACACTATATTGTATGTTATATGTTGTAGGTAGTGTGTTTATATATTAATGTTTCAATATGTTTAGGTATTGTTTTCTACAATGACATAGGAATAGCAGCTATGGGGTTGCATAAATGTGTATGATTGCTACTACAACAAGGGGTGAAGTAAAAGGAGATGCCATTTTAAGCATGATGACGGTGAGTCCTCCCTATGTTCCTGAAGAAGTCGCTTGCCGACGAAACACGTAGGACAGGGTTTGGATGACATCATCACATTAGTTACATGCACACTTCCAGGAGGATCGGGTTTAATTTGGATCAATGTTATTTGATTTTAGTAGTGCTTATGAGCACTCAATATATGTGAGGGATTTTATGCTTTTATATTTTTTATTAAAAAAGTAGAACTTCTCTATGTGGATCTTCTTATTTCCTTTATACTACATATACATTACTCTTATGGGAGGTTTGCTGTGAAGACATGTTTAGGATTTACCAATCCACAAGATGGTAAAAGGAGATACAAGCCACTGGATTGGTGGAAATGGATATATTCGAACATTATTTGACCTTCTGTTGATTTGGGGGTAATATCAAAGAGTGAGCTGCTTTCCAGTTTCAGGTGCATACATAGGGTGTTTGAAACATAGAGGAATCACAAGGAATGTGTAGGTTATGCACAAGATCTTACACTTTATTTACATTTGTTTGGGTTTATTGTAAATAGCAATGTATTAAAACAAATTTGTTTTTGTAATGTGTGCATTTATTATATGTCTTATAATTGAAATATATGTGTTATAATTTTTTTTAAATTGTGCCAATTCCTCAGTCTTTTTTATAGTTTGAACATATTTTAGATTTGGATAGGCACAGCACAGAGAAATTTAATTTGTTCAATACATCTGAACATAGTGAACAATCAGGTTTTATCTTTCATTTTCTTAGAAAATGATACATGCGATCTGATTGGTTATTTGGGCAACACCTCTTTCTTGACTTCAGGTACATCCATCCATGCACATGCTCTAATGTTTATGTGCAAAAGGCTACAATGTATAGCAACTGAGAGGACTTCAGATAACAGGTACCAAGCTGCTAAAAGCTGTATTGTGAGTGGGAGCTTTAGGTTACTGCACTTTTCTCTTTCCCTTTTTAGGCACGCATGTGTGTGCATGACTGCCTGTGTCATGCATTGCTTGGCTTATAGTGAAACTAATGGTCAATCAGAACCTGAAGCTCATTCCTACTGGGTACCTAATTGAAACTGTCCTGCTGCTGGCCAGTGACCAATTTTACACTGCTATATCCTCTGCAGTATCTTAAATCTTGTAGTAAAACTCCAGCCTGTGCCCCTTTCAGTACATTGTTTATAAAGTTTCATTAAAGTGACATTAAACTCAGAAATCCCCCCCCCCCCCCATGCTGCTGTAAGGACTGACCTTAAATGATGCCTCTTGATTCGATCAGCTTCTTCCTTCCACTTGTTTCCAGCAGTCCCTCCAACGCTGATGCCGGTCTCTGATCCAGTACAGGCTGCTGTCTCTTCCTGTCCCACGGAGTCTGTCCGGCATGCGGGGTCATGGCTGCGTGCATTTACTCTCACTGTGTTTCTCCTCTTCTCCCCTGCCAGTGATCTCTACTGCTCATGCACCCACACTCATCCTCCTGCATGGCCATTCTGGGAAGCTGGATTTTACAGCTGAGAGCGAGCAGCGGAGACAGAGATAAGCCTAGAGCAGCAGCAAAAAGGGTAGAGACCAAACTCTTCCCCTTTCACAGCCTCTTCCTCTACCCCCTAGACTTAATGATTATTTAACCCTTGCAGTGGAGGGGGGGCCACTGCATGGGCAGTTTTTGTGTGATCCCAGAGTTGGGTTATAAGTGCAGCATTCTAAGTAATGTGTCAGTGTAACACTTCCAGGTATTTATTACCTTTCACAAAGATCACAGTACTCTCCCTGACAATACCTTTATCTGTTTTTCTCTCCAGAAGGGTAACTTCTTGACATGACACAATATACAGCACAGTATCATTTTTATGAAAAGCTGTACCTTTCATCAATAAAAAGCCATCCTTAAACTCCAGTCCAGTAATTTTAACAGGCAGAGATGATGGTGTCAGTCTGCTACAGTCAAAAGAAAGCAAGTCACAGCTGAGAGGCTGCTGCTTGGGCCAATCTGTGTAAGACATTGGTGAACACAGTAAAAAAACTGCACAGGCATCAGGCTATACATTGTTGCTTCATCTCTGAGCTGGCATCTCGGTCCAAAAGTAGATGATGACCCTGGATGATGTCTACACAAAGATGTTGGCATTCTTCTGTAGATAAAGCAGAAAAAGGCATTGTCAGGGGGAGTACAGTGATATATGTGATAGATATTAAATACCTGAAAGTATTACACTGAAACATTACATAGCATGCTGCAATTAACATAAAAATATATGCCTGATGACAGACCCATTTTTAGCGGATCACATTTAAATATACAGTATGTGCTTAAAAGTTATGGGTAGACACTGGGGGGTGGTTAAAGTTTATGAAAAGTTGGGGGGGAGATAAAGTTTATGGGGAGATGCTGGAGGGCAGCCTGTCAGGTTGGCTGTATGTGGCCTCATTATTTTCAATGACAGTCCTGTGAATTAGACATGTGCACTGGCAAAAATATGTTTAATTTTCTGATTTTTTTGTGTTATTTCGGATTTTGGAATTCGAATACGAAAGTCAATTCATTTCGGTATTCGGATTCGTCCAAATCTGAACTTTCCATTAATTTCGGATGCAGTGAATGATATTTACGAATGAAAATTCTTTGCAGCAAAGTGACATTAGAACAAAAAAAAGTGGCATTTTTCTTTTCAACTTTTGACAGTCCACAGATAAAAAAAATACCATACCAAACCCTCGATCCGAGCAGCAGCCTGGCAGAAGAGGAAAGGGGGGCGCACGCTTGTCAACAAAGGGGTGGAGTCATGGGACTAGAACTGTAATTAGTTATTATGATAGCTTTTGGAAGCACAGTTGTTATTATTCAGAACAAGTTGTGATGTCACAGGAAACAAGTCCTGTGACATCCCAAATTGTTCTGCCCCTTTTTTGACATTCGGGTCAGAGCTGTCATTTTGCAGTAAGAGTTTGTTGGGATTGTTTGTGTCAGCGGGTGTCTGGTAATTTTTTCTTTTGGTGAATCGGTGGCCATCGTCTATCGTGATTGACGTGAATCTGCATCGATGGACAACGTGATTGACCTATGTATTACATCGATGAAACATTTTTTTCAATAGCGGACTTTACAAACCGGTGTTTGTACCGGTGTGGTGTGTTTTTTTAAAACTATTTTACTGTTTATTTGCTAAATGAGTAGGGGTAACAACTACCCCTTACTCATTCACAAGGGGGGCGGCATCTCGGTGACCCCTTTATGAAAGGGGGCACCCAGATTCCTATAAGCCCCCTGCCCACAGATCCACACAACCACTGTGCCCTTGAGGGAAGAGGCCCTTGTCCTCATCATCCCCCTGGCAAAGCACCCCCCATGTTGAAGGCATGTGGCCTATTTTGGTGCAGGGATCCTTTCCCTCCCTTTTCTGCTGCTCGGATCAAGGGTCTGGTAAGAGATTTTAAGGGGGCCCCACACATTTTTTATTTAGTTTTTTTGTCAATGAGGTCCCCCGTAAAATTCCTTTTATTTCGATGTTTAACAACAAAAGTTCATTCTGAGGAACATTTAAAAAGAATTACCGATTTTACAGAATTTAGTTATTGAAAAATTTGGATACATTCTGATTCATTATTTCTTTTATTCGGAAATTCGGATGCATTTGTCTGCTGAAATGAATAACACATGTCTGCTGTGAATACTAGCTAAAAACTCCTGAGAGAAGTGCTCATGCAAGAGTACAACTGCATCATTCTTGCAAAATTTCCAAAAGGCTTTTCATTTACAACAGCACTCTTGTGTAAACAGCGGCATCAGACAGATAAGGCGGTCAATGTAATATAATGTGACAACGGACACTCTTATTTCCTACTTGCTTAAAATGTATGCATCTTCTGAGAACTGACTTTCCACCTTCAAAAAAAGTACTTTGTTGTACTCCTTTACAAGCATACAGAGCATTGTGGAGTTTTTTTAACTAGTCAAAGATTTAGGGTGAGAAGCTTAATGCATTACAAATTTCTGTTAGAAAATATCTTTCGTTAATGAGGTCATGCATTTTTTGGCTTCGATTCAAGAATTTGCAAAATGTGAACACCTCTATCAAACAAACTCATGAAAAAGTCATGTAGGAATTCCAAGACAGAAACTAATCACTTTATTTGATTTATGTCATTGTTTTTGTTTCAGCCTTACTTGCCTACCTTTTTTAGATTACTTGCAAGTTTTTAAATATGAAAGCTGTCAAAGTGTATTTCTCCACTCCCTTGCTGCAGTTTATGAACCCTCATTAAATTAGGTAAAATAATTTAGACAGAGGTGTTAAATATCATGCACATTTAAATTACGTAAATGCAATTTCAGAATCAAATATTATTACTGAGTTCCCAAATGAGTGAAAATTATTTTCTCCTTGTACGTAAAAACTTTTTCTTGTGATGCTGCTCAATAGTTTGTTCTTCATATGAATACAGAAAGGTGATTTTCAGAAGATAGTTTCAGAAGAAGTTGGCAAAGGCCAGTATCACACAGAAGCATTTAGTACCATATCTCATAATTGACAATTTACTTCAATTTTACTGACTACTTTAGGGTTAAAATAACACTTCCCCTGGTTGTGTCCCAAGGTGTCTTTGGGGTGTATGACGTGATTCTGGTAAGGCAAGGTGACTTACGTCTTCTGTTCAGATAGATTACATTCTAACGAGAGTGCTGCCTTCAGCCATTATACACTCAGTGTGATAGGGAAAATTATATTTAGGGCCATTAACACCAGAATACAGTATGTCACAATGCACACGTTACAAAACATGAACATTTCCCAGCACACTTACCAGCTAGCCTGCAAGAAACAAATTAAACTGTCTAACGTTTTCTGCTTTTAGTTGCACAACTTTAGCAAAATATGTGGAAGCGTCAAGGTTCCTCTACATAGTATAGCCCTAACTCTAATATATGGGAGCCTCCATCTTAAAGCATACTGTATATAGCAATGGATAAATTGGGTGCAGGTTTACCAGGAGGCAGCCCATTCCTCCGTAAAGGCAGAGGGACTCCAGTGTATCCACATGCCAAATCCAGCAAAACAAATATGGAAACCACACAAAACAATTTATAACTAGCTTTAAAGTGTGCTTGGAAGGGCTCTTGGAAGGGCTTTCCATGGTGCAAAACACAAAAATTTCAGTGTGTTCCCACACTGTTTTTAATGCGAATAGTTAGTGTAACTGTTTTTTTTGTTTTTTTTGCAGGCTAGCTGGTAAGTGTACTTGAACATTTTTGCAACACACATTTATGCATGACATGTCACTCAGTAATGAATTGCAAAGATGTATATGGGCCCTGAATGTTGATTGTTGGTGTGGCCCCTTATTTTTCTGCTGCCCCAGACACTCATGCCCTAGCTTGAGTGAATATGTACACAACATTTTCATTTGACTTTGTAAAAGCAGCACACAGTCTAAACCCCAGGTACCAGCTGACCTAACTGACAATATTCAGCAACATTTCTATGACCTCTCAAAGCTTTCTTTCATAGCTCAATGAACAGCGAATTTATAGAAGGGAGACTCTCACAGATGACCCCAAGAAATGGGGTATTTTCTATTTTCATGCAGAAAAGGAAGTAATATAAGATTCCGAAATTAGTGCAGAATTAAAAAGGCCATGCTTCTCTCATTGGGCACTTTATTCCCGAACCCCCTCCCCATTTCCCCTGCAGTTCACAGCAAATAATTAATGCACAAAGCATAGGATACCAATCTTTTTCCCAACAGTAATAAATCAAATATTACAAACTAGGACTTGGCAAAGCCTCCTAATGTAATCCCAGTCCATAGTGCATCTGTATTTTCCTCCAGATTCACTGAAAAATAACATAAATAACATTGTTTATAGCAAGAAATAAATTAATACACATTCCCATCCAGGATAAATGACAGGATACCTGCAGGGCTTTTGGAAAAGCCCCTGCTGATAATCTACTCTTAATTGCAGCTGAGAGTGGATGCAGGGTTCGCAAAAGAATAAAAATATACAGCTGTTCATGGTCACATAGAAAGAATAAAAAGCAATCTGTCATTTTATATGATGGCCAATTTATAAGTCGAAGTAATAATTTACTAAATAATTCCAAAGTGAAACTTACATGAACTACACCACTACAAACAGCATCACAGCAATTACTAGCCATTAGTAAGGGCCTTTTTACATTATGTTTCAGATGCGCAAGCCTCTACTTAAATGTTTCCAGTCTCCAAATGACCTTTAAGTTTGTATAAATAGAGTTTAATTTAAGGACAAGGGAGAAAAACACAGAAAAGTTGGAAAGGTGTATTTACACTGTGACATTGTGTTTGAAATTACTTTTGTAACTTTTTATATGAGAACCATGCCTACTGCTAGTGAATTGCAAAATAGCATGCTACTTTACAAATGAAGAGTAACAGTACATGAAAATGCAGTAATAGATTGCTGTCCATTTATTGAAACATGGCAAGGAAAATTATAAATGCAAGTTGTTTCTGCAGCTTCAAATATATGTACAGATTTAAGTGGCAAAGTATTCACAAAGTAAAATATTTAGCATGCATTAAAAGCACCTTAAAGTGGACCTTACTGGTCAAGGGCTATGTAGTAATCTCCTACCTGCCTGAGCAAAGTTGCTAGGGCAAAAAAAAAGAGGAAAATGACTTACCATGGAACCAGGCTTCTGGCCATTGCACCTAAGCAAAGAATAGAAATATCCTGGGAAAGCGGAAGATCCTAAATTTCACAAGAATGTGCTTCTGTATGTTAATGATTGGGTTTATATCCACCAAAATAGCAGCTGCATGACAAATCACAATAGGGATTAGTTTAAATAGTCAAAGCTCTTGGTGCTTGTGCAGTTTTTGCTCTGAGTAATAAAGGAACACTTGATTGTGACTTGGCATATGGCTGCCATTTATATGGATTATATGTATGTGTATGGCTGGAGGTGGAGTGGACCCAGCACAAGTGTGCCTTGAGCAAGGTCTTTACATTCTAAATGATTGGTTTTAGGTTAACAATAATAAATAAAGTTTTCTTGCTTTATTCATTAAGTTTTGGGATCCCCATATATGTACTGTAGGTTGAAATCTGCAGAATGCATATTTATTATTAAGAAGTTCTTGAAAATTCCCTCACTGTCATTGTTAATTACTTTATTGTTTTCATAGTAATAATTGTGATAACACTTTTGAGCATGGCTGATATTATTTAGGTGAGGAGGAATCTCTATAAACAAATAGCTAACCAAAAGAGAAAAGAAGAGGAGAACAGATGACAGGGCAGATCTTTAAAGGTTACAATTCTGAGCATATTGTTTTTTGTTAAAGGGGAACTTTATCCACTTGGTGCTCTTATTGTTCTTGCTATAATGTGCAAGTATGACTTGCAGACATACCCATTAGTGGTTGCTTCAGTGCTCCCCCTCATTGCAAAGTCTTTGGTCTCCCTTGTTGCTCCATTCCCTCACTGTTATCTTCTCCTGGCCTTCTTCCGGGACTAATGCCTTCTATCTATATTCATTGGTCAGCCACAGATGGCGTAACTCCCACACATGCATAAGTGAGTTACATCATACCAACACCTGATTCTTATTCCCACACCGGATGCAGAGATTAAATACAACACTGTACATGTGTGCCAGTCAGTGTACAATTTGAAAAAAAAAACAGCATAAAGGGAAAAAGGTTTCATGGCAAAAGAGACATACAGAATCTCTTCTGTCATAAACCTCTTCCTACTCACATTTATTTCTACTTTAAAGTGTACCTATACCCAAAACGTTAATTTTTAGTGTTGGACAGAGAGGGGAAGGATTAGAACTCCTGTAAGGTTTTACTGCCATCACAGCCTCTCTAACAGCAGAGAGCAACACAGAGAAGTAAAAATGCTTTTTTTTTAAGTAGTAGGTTGGAACCCCTTGTCAGCTTTTTGTTGCTACCAGTTTCCTTGGTGAAGATTTTCCCTCACTTCCTGTATTTCCTTGTCTGCTAAAAGGATATAACAGAAGAAAAATAGAGGGGACATTTTTTTAATAAGGCCCCATATAGCAGTAAATACTGCCAGGGCTTATGACCTTTATACGTTCTATCAAAAACGAAAATAAAATGTTTTAGGTATATATACTCACAAAGCTGATCTCTGGGCAACATAAATTAAATCTAGGACTACCTTCCCATACCCCTGTAAAGAATAATTAATATTTTTTTTCAAATGGCTCCTTTGCAGAGATGTTGCTCTGTTAACACCTTTAGAGCAGTCACTATAAGTAGTCAGTGCGAGGGAACAGGAAGTGGGTAGGGCACTAGTGTGGGAGGTGACAGGGGAGCAGAGAACTCCCCTGTCATATCTGTAGGTCTTCGTGATTCTAATACTACTAGTGCTATACTATTGCAAGAACAATGTTGGTACTGTAAGAATCTAGCTTAGCTTTCTTGCCATGAAACAATGCTGCAGCAATGATAGCAGAGCATACATGTACACACATGCTTTAAGGGTAAGTCCACTTTTATTAATTAATTATAAAGATATATATTTTATATATGAGCAGTTCTGTAATTTAACATTATTAAAAATGACCTTTTCATTATAGCCTTCAGCTAGCTATGATGTTCTATGGGTTAATTAAAATAATAGTTTAAGTTACCATGTGGTTACCTGCATTTATTATATATTTGTCATGTGTCTACAATGTGTTACCTTACGTTTGCAATGCATTCATATAGACTGACTAATTTATTTGAAATTATCAACACTGGGGGCAATCTGTACACTATTTGCACACAGAATATCCCTAGAAATGTTATTTCCTGTTTGTGTGAGTGGCTAACTGCTCTTCTCATCAGTTTGTCTTTTAAAACCTCCCTGGGACTGATCATATGACTTTAAAAGACAGACTATCTCACTTGACCCACATGAGGTAGGAAGAAGCTGCCGGAAGTAAGAAGTTAGTAGACTCCGTATGTTCTTCAAAATGAAATGATATCTAAAGCGAAAACTTGTTAATATGATGTAGGAAATTTTTAAAGTTCCTTTTAACTTTATTTCACTGTCTTTTTCCCATAAAGAGCTTGTTCACAATGCAAGGTCCAGCAAGTGAGAGGAAATCTCTCAAAAGTAAAGGAAAACCTTTCTTAGACAGCTATCCCCAGAAAATGTGTCCTATTTCTAGTTCTAGAACCTCAAAGGACAAGTCAAAATTTGGTATTTTACTTACATTGATTAGCTAATTGGGTGAATATCCCCACAGACAACAAAAAACCCCACAGAGCGTCTACCCCACCCTTACCCCATCTAAAAATGGAAAAGATAGACTTTAGATACACTTTAAAACAGATGAAGTTTATTAAAATCCTTGCACTGTATATAACTGACCCATAACATTTTAAAATGTAGTTTTTATTTTACATTTGTCTTTAAACATCATACATATTGTACATTAAACTTTTTTTTTCTTTCAAGACATTCCAATTTATTGCTGACTTACATTTATGCATACTGTGTTCCCATAAAGGCTAAGGTCATTTGTCCTAGGCATGATAAGAATTGTGGTGACAACCTATAAGAATATAAAGTTAAAAAAAATTAAACAATAATACATTTTATACAATTTTATCTATTCCAATGAGAAAATGTTCTGTATAATATTTAAGATTGCACATCCACATCAATAAAACATATTCAAAACTTGCATTATACGTTCTCCTTAAATTGTAAAGATGATTTATTGGTAACAGATAATGGCGACTGCCACCCACATAAGAAAATAAACTTCATATCACTGGCAATACTGCTGTTCTGCTTAACTGCAGTGAAAAGAAGAAAATTTAGTGAACAAATCTAATACAAACGCATAATGTGTTCTGTACAGCCTCGTGCCCTTCCCCTATCAAACATGTTCTAATCTGTTGTATCTGCACTGTACATATTTTTCCATATTTAACTCACTGTATGTAAGATCTCCAACATTTTTCCACAACCAGCACAAAGCTGACAATTTAACTCTGACTATAGTCCAGTGTTTCTTAAGGTTTTTCCACTGCTGGACTTACCACCAAACTTGCCACTGGGATTGGAACTTAACTCCAAATTTGTCACTCCATGTATTCACATCCAGGACTTAGAGTGAGGACAGTATGTAAGCAAAAGCCAGTATGTGCATACTTCACGTTTTGCTCAGCCTTTATTTCCTGTTTTTATTTGTATCTTTTTATTTGTATCCTTTTTCTGGTCTCCAGCTTGCCGGTTTAAAGAGACATATAGCGTTGTTGCTGATTTCACTAAAGGTGCTGCCCTTTCTTCCCCGGTTAATATTAATCAAGATTCCTTCTCCTTTGCAGAGTGTGCACGGGAATAAAAAGGAGGGAACTGTGAAAGTCTGTGGGGTTGATTTACTAACCTTATAAACACGCCACGAACAAGTGTACACCTCTGTAGTGTGTTCACTCCCAGCATGATCACAGGTGATGTTGTGTAAATTAGCTCTACATTGTGTTGCTTGCGTTGATGAATGCAGGAATGTAAATGCATGAGCTAACCATTTTTGTCTAAACTGTGAAGCAGCATTATATATGCATCATGTGCATGATTTTTCCATTTATGGCATTAGTGGAAATATGCTTTTAGAGACTTTTTGGTTGATAAATAAGTTTTGCTGTGTAAAAATCACACGCACCTAGTGCGTGCATGTGTTTAGGTTAGTAAATCACCCCCTGTATCTCAGTTTCTACTTAACAAAAGTAACATGGGATAAAAAGCAACATGCACTGCAGGAGTTAGGTGTCTGAGGAGTGAAAAATAATGCAAGGTAAAGAAGGTTCTTCTTAAAAGAATGAAATAATCCACTGGTGCTCTCAGAGAGTATGGTAATATAAATGAGCTAAAATATTTGCATACATTGCTGAACAATGACCCTAAAGCCAGGGGTCCCACAATCCCTTAGCTCTTGAGCCATGGAGATGCTGTCCTCTCTCTCTCTTGGTTATTTTAGAGCATGTTGGCTAGGACAGATTGACTCTAGAAGCTGTGGATGCTACAAATGGATTGTTTCTTACTACATTTGTGCCTGTTGTCACCCCAACTAAAGTTCAGGAGGGCTTGTTGTAAAGCTTCAAGGTTATTTAATATGGACCTAATTGGTAGAGTTTCATTATAGTAAAATAGTTTTGACTAAATATGCAAAGTGCACTGCACTATAAATAAATACAATAAAAAAAACAAATACATGTAAATACACCTAAATAGTTAATAATAAATGTGCAGAGCAACAAGAAAGCCATAAACATTCACTTGTGAAAAAACTGTCCATTAAACTATTAGTGTAAAAATAAGATCCACAATTTATAATCAGTGTTAAACCAAATATACGAAAGGTATATGGATAAAAGTGCAAAGATAGTGTTAAAAATCTTCATAAGGTTCTCCTAGAATAGTGCTCCTCCAGTAATTAACCACAAATTCAGTGCTCAGTCCTTTGTAGACCTCACAGCCAGAAGCCACCATTGACATGTTTCAGGGCTCCATCTCTTCCTCAGAATTGTAGAAGTGCAAGGATGTGGATTGTTTAATTCAGATTTGAATAAATATTTGCTCTATACCCTGCAATACCTTGTGACTGTTATTAATATTTAATAGGATCTTGTAGGTTAGGGGTCACTTTCCCATTGATCACACCCTGTTTTGTGTGTGGGGTCACTTTGTGTGTCATGTAGTCTTTAGGTGAATATGAGTGAATTCTAAAAATTACATCTATAGGTTCTGATGGGGACCCTTAGAGTGGAGTGCATGATGTGCATTGTCTACTTCAATATGGTGAGAAGAGGGTTCCTTGATAATATTATAAAAAATTGCCCGTTTTCCAAGTCTTCTAAGCATCACTGGATATCATGTATGGTGGAGCTTTGAGTGATAAGTTAAACATGGTGCTTATGAGCTTCCTGTTAAGTTGATTTGAATTTGTGTTCTTCGCTTTCAACTCTATTAATAAGATGTTAAAAGTCTGCTCATAGGGCTTTAATTTCAGTGCAGAAAGTATCACATACTGTACTCCATGAATGAGTAGACAAAAAGTCTCTTTTGTGGGAATCAATTTAATGTAATCCTTCCAGGACAGTGGTTCTTTATCCTCAGAAGCTAATAGAGAGAAAGATGTGAATATTTAGAGGAAGCTGGCACATTATAGTGTGCAATATTGGGGGTTCATTCCCAAGGTTCTAACCATGTTGAAATGAGGGTCTCTTTGGCATTGTCATTATATGAGTGGGAGGATGAAATGGTCATAGCAGGGGCAGAGTCACGTCAATTGTCAGCAGACTTTCTGAGTGGGTCTTGCAGTGCTATAATGATGATGGCTGGAGGGCTCCTCTGTAGTAAATGTGAGGAGCATGAAGGATGCTGGTGTAAGTGGGGAGTGGGAAGTCTACTCACCTGTGTGTGGGCATTTTGAGAGGGCCATTTTCTGATCTCTCGAGGGAGATCAGAAAGTACAACTGCAGTCCTCATAAAACACCCGTGATTGTTCTTTCTGATCTCCCTGGAGAGTGAGGTGAAGGGAAGCAGGGAGGCAGTGTGGAGTGGATGGTCTCTGTTGGAGATGCCTGTGTAGGCTAGCAGCCAGTATAATTTACTGGTGAGGAAGTTTGGGAGGTCCAGGCCAGCCCTTGATGGTGCACAGCAAAGTGGAACCTCACAAGAAGGTCTCTAGGTGCAGCCCCACTGCAGTCAGAGACCAATTGCTGAGAACCCAGGGAGAAAGTTTAAGGGCTGGCTGAGATCGAGGCTAAGTGGTACATAGGCTCATGTAGAACAAAGAACAACAATGACCATAACGACCGAGGGTCAATAATAAAGAACACATTAAGGCACCACAGTAGTTGGGTGGTAATCAAAAAACAATAAGACAATAAAGAACAGGGTCTACCCAAAAATTCAGGGATGCAAATGGAAGAGGAGTAAGATATAAAGCAGAAAGAAGAAGAAACTGTCAGAGGGAGAGGGAAGAGTCATGGGGGTGACAAAAAAATGGTACACTAAAACCAAAATGGATCAGAGCAGCAACAATGCCTGATCAAAGTGGGAAGGTTGAAAATAAGAAATCCATGGCCCCTAAACCTCAAACAAGCGAGGGTGTGCATCATTCAAAATGGCAGTTAATTTTTCGTTAACCATTATCCACTGTATCTTCTGCTTAACTGCCTCAAAACTCAGTGTGGACGATTTCCAAGATTTGCTATAATCAATTTAGTGGTCATAAAGATATGGGTGATTAGTATACATTTTCTAGCAGGCAAATGAGCAATTGGCCTATAAAGAAGGGCATCATGGGGATCCCTAGACAGGTCCACAGAGGTTAATGATCAAAATAAGTTGTAAACCCTGATCCATAAATGTCTAGCCACTAAACACGACCACCAAATGTGGACCATAGAGCCCTGTTGAGAGCAACCCCTGAAGCACTGTGGCGAGTAGCCTGCAATAAAACTAGCAATCCTAACTGGAGTATAATACCAACGGTAGAGCACTTTATACAGGTTTTCTACTGCTACTCTTTTTTTTATTGTTATGTGCTTAGCATACTACACTCCCCGCCCTTTAGCAGACATACTTTTCATTCCTTGGTAGCTTGCCAGGCTATATAAGGTAATTCATTCCTTTTCTGTTATAGGAACATGGCTAAATTACTTTGTTGCTAAAACAAACTTATTTTTACTTGTATCATTAAAGGTTACATTTTTCCTTTGCTGTTTGTTCAATGTATTGAAAAAAAATGGTTTACATTACCTACGTGGGAATTTGTTGCCATTTAAAACAAGTTTTAATGAATTATTATTGCTGTTAATTAACTTTCAGATGGTCTTCTAACAGCGCCCTTTGTGATTTTGGTACATCTTTTTAAGAGTCCACCAGTTGTTTTATTTGAGATTTCACAAGAGATTGTAAGCAGGGAACTATAACTCAGATTCTTTAAAATTAAATTCCTTTGAGGGGCAATAACATTGGTTTCCTTCGGAGCTAAATATGTTGCAATGTTTCGTAATGGTCTCATTACACACTCCAGCAACTGTTTGGAGAGGCTAAATCAGATAATCCAGTCTACAGTTTCCAGCATCTTGGTTTCCCATACTACAGAAATGCAACTGTATTTTAGGAAAAATCTTTGCCCGAAATAACATGTATAGGCAGAAACAAGTTGCTTGAGACTGTTTAATGTAAATCTTTGATTTGAATGGCATTGTATAAAATTAGCTACCATTGTGTGCTGACATAAAAAAAAATAGCAAAGTTGCTAATTCTTACCTGTTTTTTCCCCCTGGAACCTGAGACAGGTCACTCCAGTAATTTCGTCAAAGCTTAGTGGGAGGACCTGCTAACTGCAGTTATTTGATCCATCCCAGGATTGTAATAAGAGTAGCACTGCACTTCCAACGCCCTTGTAGAAGCATGATCAAACTATCATCAAAGATGACAGCCTATCTGTATTATATCTAAGGACAAAGCTAGGGATGCCTGAAATTTTACATCTAGTGCTTTCCAAATGTGCCGGAAAAACAAAGATCCAATTAAACCTGCAAACATTAGGTTACTTGGGGGGTCCTGTACTCCAATTGTGTACAGAGGGCTCCAAAATATTTTTTTTGCAAGATTTCAAAAATCATAGCTAATTTGAAAAAGAATAGTAATTATTAATAACATTAAATTAGAAAACAGTTTGTGCAGCAATTATGTAGGTTAAATCCATTGAATGTGTTGTTTTCCTTTAGGCAGCTACAATGGCTATTGGTGGCATAAAATGTTTATCCAAATGGAATATTCATAAGTCTATTTGTTGGCTGTTGATTGAACATTTGTTTTTAGTGTGCTAGTTAAAAAGCACATTCACATTCACGTTTGTTGGATCGGTTGGCATGCTGTTCATCGCACCTCTTCCTATTTTTCAATTTAGGTCTCAGCAACCTTCTCTGTTTTTTTAATAAGGCCTGTGTTATATTTACAAGATTTCCTTATTTTGTAAATCGTACCACCTTGGAGAGGAGGAATCATTTTATTTGTCCATTGCTTCCTACAGAGGATCTACCACACTGAGTGCCTTTAGCCTAGTATCTGTATTTGCATTTCCTGGTCTTTATCCTGTGCTCCCCTGACATGTTCACTAATATATAGGGTAAATGGCTGAGAATTGTGGGTAAATTTAAACAAGTGTACGTCTAAGTGATTCCAGTTTTCTGATTGTTTTCACAATTCTCTAGACTTGGTGCGACTTGTGAATACTGTCTAAAAGCACAACTCCAGCAATTTAGTTCCCACTCCTCCTCTACCTGAAGCCCCCCACCACTATTTTTTACAATCCCTATATACATACTTTAAAACCTGTAGTTTCCTGGCTGGTCTGGTGACATCAAAGGTCTTTCCTTTTCTCTTCTAGTGGTGGCAATGCAAAGTCTTTATTTCTGGACAGAGTAGTGCTCATGTAATGATGTGTGAGCACTTCTTTGTCCATGAACACTGTGAGTCCAGGCCAGTGCGATAGCACACCTCTTAGATGTCCCAACCTTGATGGCCTAGGCTCACAGAAAGTGGGTTGGAGGATGCTGGGTATCATTCAGCTCACAAGAGGAACAGCGCAGGAAATCAAAATGGTGAGCTGTGGGGGACAGTGCCAGATAGAAGGTGGATATTGTAGAACAAACTGATTTTTTATTTTTTTTTGCAGCAGAGAGTTTGTTCATACTCCTTCAGCCAAATGTCGGTCTTCTTGTGGAAGTGATCACTTCCATGTGTGTGGTAACATACTAAGATATGAGATTTTAGTGATTAAGTTTATATATAAATTAAGGTGGTTCCAGCAGCCATTTTGCCTGTTGATATAGGGGAAACCTGTGCCGACCAATAACCTGGGCCAGGACACAGATCATGAAAATAGAAACACAATAATAACATGCTTGAATATAATTAGGAAAATACAAAAAAAAAAGCAAATACATCATGATGTGTGAAATGTAGTTTCACATAGCCGTCTTAAATAGACTTCATGGTTGTTCACTATTCTTATTAAATTTGCCTCGAGTTCTTCCTTAAGCAAGTTATGTCCTATTATTTTTTTTTCTTCACTCGAGTCTGTGTCATTCATCTTAATGTCAGCAACATCTGCACAGGAATTGTTCTGTGGTTCACAGAACATAATCACCAATTAATGGAGTCTTCAAATCATGCTTTGGAAGAAGCTCTACAAGGAGGTTCTTAATGCTTTCAGCAAACACTTGCATATTTGATAACAGTTATTTAAAGTCATGCAAGTCTATTCTTCCTGCACTACATTACTAATCTAAACCATTTTTGTAAGATGAGCTCTCAATGATCCCCAGGAGGAGGTATTGGAATTTGAGTTCTTGCGCACTGATTTTAGAATCTTTATCTGTGGGAACAGGAAAGCCATTTCTTCTCTTTACATTCCCTCATAACACATACATGCACCTCAAGGGAAAGAAATTCAATTGCAAAAGCCAGATGTTCCTTCTTACTGTATCTTATAAAGGCTGGAGCACTGTGGAGAGAGTCTAGCAACTGTAAAACTTTAAGTAATGCATTTTGCTCATGCATTTGAACACAAAAGCATTTCAAATATGTTAAAATGAAGCAGCAAAGGTAGTTTACTTAATTCAAGGTGACATTCTGCTTTTCATGAGGAGCCATGCTCCTTTCTGGTAGCAGTGCATGCTACAGGATATTCTTGTTCAATTAAATAAATATTGCTGTCTTACTGTATGTTGTATAATGATTTGCGTAGCTGATGCAAATGCATACATGTACTGCCTGCTACAGGGACATACCCTAATGATAAATTAGTTGTTTAGGTGGGGGATTTTGGCATGGTAGACCTTGACACCGGACAGGAAGGTTTACTTATCTAACAAGATAAGTATGGATTTAAGCCGGTTAGGTTTGTGGTAAAGATTGGATGAGGGGTTTTGTTTAAGTTAGGATTAGGCTTAAAGCTTTACTAAATAGGCTAGTAGTCTTAAAAAGGAAAAAAAAACCCTGCTTTTTCTGCAATATTCCTCCTTTAGTTAGTTGCTGTTTCCCACAGAAAGCTTTTACAAGCTCCAGAGAGCACTGTCTTCTGCAGAAAGCCTCAAGATGTTTCCAGTCTTCCGGTTAAATGTGAAAGGTCGCTTCAAACTTAAGATGGGCTTTATAAGATAAGCACATTTTCCACCAAAATACCCTATTTTACTGTCCCTTACTCTCCTGAACCTGGTAATACAGTCTAATGCAGACCTCAGATTCAAACATATATGGTAGCTCTGGCCTTCTTCAGTCTGCATTAGGTGGCATACCTATGATCGTACGGGTAACAGACAGAGAAATAGTTTTTTTTTTAAATTACCTAAATGCCATTAGGGGTTAAGTTTCAGGTTTTGGTTAACCATTAGGAGATGTTGAACTCTTAAATTTATTTGGGGATTAAGATTGCATTTTAAGGTTTGGGAAAAGGGAAGACTTAGTATAAAGGCTAGCCTATGTGTTTGGGCACTCAAAGCTCATTGTGGTTTCTTGGCTTTGAGAAGATATATACCTCTTGGATGTTGTGACTAAGCCAATCCCTGCCTATTCATGTTGTTCCACATAATATTGCACAAGTTTAAGGTGACTATTGCTAAACTAAAGTTCCACTGGAAAGCTATACTTGTAAAAGAAGAGTTTAAATACTTACCTCTCCTGCTTTGTTCATGAGTCATAACCCTCTAACGTCCACTGTAAAAACCCACACTTCCTGGAACATGAATCTCTTGCTCCCTGTTCTTACTGGTTTGTCCTGCTGACATCCACATCACTACAGAACAAAGTAGTGACCAGGAAATCAGCAGGATAAACCAGTTTGAGCTACAGGGAAAGCAAGAGGGTGCCAATCCTGAAAGTGTCCGTTTCCTGACACTTTCCTGACACTTCCTGGTTTTGTGGGACAATTTCAAGTATTCAAGTCTACTTTACAGATATAGCTATCTGAGGGAAATTTAAGATAGCTGCATTGTTGCTATAATGATTTTGCCATACATACTTTAAGCATGGCTTTAGATTTGCAATTTGCCTGCACAGTTATTCGTGCATGTTTACTGTACTCTAGCAAACAATTCTTGAGTAAATATGAAATGTATGGTGGCATAAACATGGATCAGTTTGAACAGAGGAATCAGAACCCTCTATGTAGTGGGACACTCTAAAGACTGGGCCTGACCTCAGCTGAAAACTCTGCAAACAGAAACAGCTGCTTAAAGTGTATTTGCAGTTTGCACTCACATTTGAGAAAGCCCCTTTATATTTTAGTTTTGTGTTCCCAGTTACACAGAATATCTAAAATATGTTTTTAAAATATATTTCTTACCTTTAGATGTTTTTTTGGGGAAGGCCTTTGTGCAGATTCCAAACTACTCTGAGCAGTTTGAAAGTGAAAGTAGAGGGACAAACTGAAGGACACTTTGAGGGGAATTTATCAAAACTGGAGCAGATAAAATCTGGAGCAGCTGTGCATGGCAACCAATCAGCTTCTCTGTTTCATTTTCAAATCTTAAATGAACAAACTGAAGATAGATGCTGATTGGTTGCCATGGGCAACTGCTCCAGTTTTAATAAACCCCCCTCTGAGTTTCCACTCCTTACCATACAATGCTTCTAAGTCTTTAAGACTTCATTCACACTTGCCACTTGCGTTTTTATGCAGGGATCTGTGTAATTTGACAGGCCAGATGCTTTGTGTATGCTTCTAGATGCTTAAAATGACACGCGTTTCTGTCCTTTGCACACAAATGCGTTTAGATGCATCTGTCCTTTGTCCATTGAAGTAGGCAATGAAATTTCATCCAATACACTCGTCTTGTGTTTACATGGTGTAACAAGGACACTCCACTGTAGACCGGAGGTGCAAGTCAGATGCAGTTTATTTGCTTTCAAAACGGTAGATAACATGAAATCCAACATAAATAGCTTGCTGTAGCATATAACAGATAAGGGCTCACCGACATCTGTTTCTCTTGCAGCACTGCTGCTCCGGCCTCAATCTTTAGGGCCACTGTCTGGTTCCTCCAGACAACGGCAATAACATGCCAATCCTCTCAATATGGTTCGCAAACCCCGCAGCTCCCTGCTGCACTGGCCTCCACTGACTCCAGGGTGGAGCTCTCCTGACTCACAGGTGGGGCCCTGAACACATCCCAGCACACACTTCAAGAGGGATGTACACAGGTGCACAATCAGGTGCTGGTCACCACCAAAGCATGGACCCAGGAATGGAGATTTCTTCCCACCCAGAGCTCTAAGAAATCTCCTGGCTCCAGGATCCCAACCTTGATCCAGAAAACCCAGAAAGAACTGAAAAGGCAGTTCTCTCCTGGTACCAGTAATGTCTTCCTGGAGCCACTCAGCCCCTCTGGCTGAGAACCCTGGGTGACTTTGAGGCCACCTAACACCGTGGTATTGCCTCACAATGCCACAATGGGTTTACGTGCATTTTTGGTGCGTTTAGAAGTTCTAATCGATTCCTGGATGCACCTGACTTCTACTTTTCCTAAACGCAGCTAAACTGACTTCAGCATCTAAATGTAAGGTGGGAATGGATATATTGTAAATCATTAGATG
>NW_017306789.1:930655-934623 GCF_000935625.1 Nanorana parkeri
TATATATATATATATATGTGTGTTCAGGAAACCAATTTAAATGCATATAAACACACTTAATTGCATCCTAGTGTGAAAGGGACCTAACTATTTGTTAGGACAGACAGTGTTCAAATCGAGTTTATAACTCATATAAGGGTTAATTAGAGTAAACATAACTTCGTACAGCCCCTCCTAAACATTACATAGGGGGAATCCAGGATTAATGATTTTTACGCAGGTAAAATCATTTAAAATGTAAGCAGCGATCTTGATTTCTTTAAGTTATACTATGTGAATTAGAACATATAACAAATATAAAGTAGGTGTTATTCTAATTCGGCTGTTAAAGTGGACTATGGTGGTTATGGTTTCATGCAAGAATCTCTAATACTGAATTTATTCTTCATAACCCCTAGGTTGCCCACGTCCTACCTGTATACAGAAAATCTACATGTTGATAGATTACCATGACAACCAGAATATTTTGAAAATGGGCTGCAACAGAGGGACACAACAATATGAAAAATCATAAAAAGCAAGTAAGGAAGGTGATTATAAGTAAATGCAAAATTAGGAATAGACAGCAACAAATACCTTTGTGTACTTACTTACGCCAATGGGTCTGTATACAAAGTACACTATTATACTGATTGCAGAAAAAAAATATGATAAGTAGCTATTCATCCTTGTGAATTAAACAAAAAAACAAATAATCACACAATCTACATCACTTATTCCACATAGTTCATTTTTCCAAGTAGTTGAGTAAATGATTGTTTAAAATAATAACATTGTTCTTTCTCCTCTCAAACAAAACTGCGCTATAATGATTGTCATTGACCCTGTTTTTATACTGAATATTTATGTCACCATCAAATACAAACTGTACTCCTCTCTGTATCGATTTGCTATATAGCAGATCTTTTACCATTTCAAATAATCTGATTAATGATGAAGTCACACAAACCTTTATGCAGATACTATTATAACAGGCTAAAACCACAGGAAAAAACCCCCACAATATTGACATGTGCACTGAGGGCGTAATGTGTCTTTGTTCTTTACTGGGTAGTGTACTTAATTCCCTGTCATTATTGCATCATGTCTGTTTTTATTAGAACCTAATAATTTTGCAAGTGCACTAAACCAGTAGTAGCCTTTCCTTTTTTTTTACAGAGAGCTTTTATTGTTGTGTATGCAACGAAATTGAAATATCTTTCACTTGAAATATTGACTTTAATATCTCATTTGAAAAATTCATGAAGCCTTTGATGTTAAATCCATACTCAATTTAGCCAAATGCCATTAGAATATGCAATACGCCTGAATACGGGGGAGCATTATTGTCTGTGTTTCTGCAGAAGAATTACATTTTACGACTATAACGTCAAGATCTTTTAGGATTTTGAGCAGGAGGTAAAGAAAAGAGAAAGCAGCACATTAGGAGCAGAATGAAAAGTGGTATTGATTAGACTCACATTTACCCACTCAGTTTCATGCCTTAAATACATGGAAATAGGGCTTTGCCATTGCTAGCAACAATACCCTGTAATGAATGGAACAATCTTTAGAAAATTAGTATTGGCTCTTACGATCGTGCACAGATGTTGCTCATGGTAACTGCCATTAGCATTCCTTTTCTCTCTCTCTCCATTTACATAGATCGCTTTATTTCCTAATAGTGTCATAATAGAAAAATGACAAAAGGTGGTGATTTCATAAAACATGCAACTTTAAGATTGTTGGAGAGGTACATTGTAAAGTGAGACTTATATTATGAATACTTCAGAATTGCATTTCCTAAATGACTTGCGATAAAAGTGTTTCTGAAAAAGGCAGAGGGGGAAAGAAAAAAACCAGGCTTTCAGCAAATTAATTTTTTTTCTCCTTTCACGAAAATGCAGACTGACAAATGTCTTGAAAAGCTTTGAGTGCTGAAAGAATGGTGTTTTGCCTTTAGTAATTTATGAGTACTTTCCACTCAGCTATCGATCAAGTTTAAAAAAGTAAATGCCATTAACATTTTAGGCAATAATGGCTCGACAGAATGTAGATTTTATCATTTTGTTCATGGATGTCACTGATTTTTTTATTATTTTTTTTGCCTTTTTTTTTAAAGGATGCACAGGGGACTCAATTAAATGTGTTTGTTTGCGATAATATAGCTTAACGGTATGAAGAAGAAACATGTTGTCCCTATACAATTACAGTAACTTGCATAATTTTGAAGCTAAAAATATAATGTATCCCTCACTGAACAGTGCTTGGAGGATCTGAACAAGCTGCATTTTTTTTTTTAAAGAAATAACAGAAAATGACAAAAGGGGATGATTTCATGAATCATGCAGATTTAAAGGCAAACTCCAGAAAAATGAGGACAACATAAAGTATAAAGTTTTCCCTGATTGCATCCCGCCACGTTGACCTTGGCTTTGAAAGTGCATTTGACTGGCAGCATGTAATTACTTGCAAGAGACTGTCGTCTCATCTAAAAACACTCTCTTGTAAATAAATATGTGCTGCCTTCTTCATTAAGATCTATACCTTCTGGCATGTATTTCTTCCTGCAGACTGTGGGAAGGGGGTGGGGGTATCAAATGGCATAAATAATTTCTCCACCCAAATGTTTATTCTAGTTTTGGATGGCGTGGGGAAGAGTTAGAACCTGTGTGCATTTTGTTATTGCCATCTTAGTACCTGTGTGGGAGAATGTTGCTTCACTTTTTGTCCCACTGACTGTTATCAGTACAGAAACTAAATGAAAATTCAAAAGACCAGTAAGTAAATGGTGTTCTGGTAACAACTTTCAAAAGTGGCATTTCCTCTAACTTTGGGAAAACTCTTCATGTTCCAGGGAAATGTAGGTAGATGCTCTGACATTTAGTGCATTTAGGTAACTGTCCGAATGCAGGGTAGGGACCACAAAGGCACAGTGCCAATAAGCTGAATGATTACTTGATTAATTATTAGCAGAGACAGCAAATTCCTACAAATACCTGAAAATCCTGCCAGTGAAGTCCACCTAATTCATTTGTTTGTGATAGTGTGGCAACAATACTGCACTGCTCCTGAATTCAGAGCAGCATTGCCACCCTTATGTAGGTTGTGCATGCTTGCACTCAGGGGCGTCCCGAAGCTGGGTGACACCCGGAGCGGAGACCGGGTGACACACCGCCATGACGTCAACGCGCATGTGCGTGACATTGCCACATGCGTGCTCGATGACATCATTGCGCATGTGCAGTCGTCTTACTGACGCCTGCTGGCAGCCATCATGGTGATGGACGCCAGCAGAGAGAGGAGGTGACGTTCACCCGACGGGATGAGGTATGCCGCCGGGTCCACTTCCTCTCTCCTGACACTGTCGGGCTCTCGATCCATGACTGAGTGCCCGACTTTTCATAGGGGTCACATATAGGTATGTCCTGTTGCACTCCTTACCGTTCAGATAATTCGTCATTCTGAGCCTGATGAAGGGGACCCTCACCCCAAAAATGTTTGTATTTGAATGACAAACATGTGTCATTAAATTGGATTTTCTTCACATTTAAATGGTGTGCTTGTGACATTTCTGGGCTTTTTCATAGAGGGTGACCCCTCCAATGGTGGTACCCGGGTACAGGCCGCACCCCCTACCCCCCTTGTGACGCCCTGCTTGCGCTACAGTGGGATGAAAGAATGGTGCATGAGGCATGGCTATCAGCATTGTAACTGCCAATTCAAAAGCCTGTAGCTTGTCAACCAGCACCTGGCCACCCCTAATCCCACCCAACGCTTTCTGGATTGACTTCTGTTGCTGAAGCATTCCCACTTTAAATTGCAGTGACTGGGAGGGGGAAAGTGCAAGAGACAAAGGAGGATTTGGCTCAGTCAGGAAAAGCATCACATAGAACTGGATATGGTTCTGGTGTAGCCTTTAGTTGTGCTTCAAAGGACAATTGTTCATTTAAAAATGCCATCTTGATTGTACACCAGCCCCCCCCCCC
>NW_017306789.1:934973-954146 GCF_000935625.1 Nanorana parkeri
CCCCCCCCCAGCCCCTTCAAGAATTCTTTAGTTAAAATAATTTATCTCCAATAATGTTAATCAAAGTTTAAACCAGCAGTGTCTGTCAGCCCAGGTAGGGGTAGTACCCAAGGCTACAACACTTTCAGCAGTGCTTTACAATGTGGCACAGACATTGGAAAGTAATATAAAATATAATGGCTATTCTGGGCACATATACAGGACTGAAGACACAGACAGCCATGATAGTCAGTGGCATTCCCCAAAGGCCACGGCTAGTGGTAGAGTCTGAATATTTGCTTTGGTCCTGTGAAGGTTTGGCAGTGCAATCTTAATACTAATTAATACTATAAATGATTACTAATCATTTATAAACAACAATTATAATTTGTAAACTACTGCAGAGTAGGACCATGGTCATACTCAACATAGCTCACTTAAAGTTGAACATGCCTTGTAATTTGTGCTATTTTTTTGTTTCTAGAATGTACATACACTCCTGCTTTACCTAGAAAACAAAGTTTAAACATCAGTACAGCAAGATCAAAACACAGCATGCTGCTGCTTTAATTCAGAAAACACAATGCAAAAGAATAACAATCTATTGCTATTATTTGTTTTGCTTTTACAAAAAAAGAGGAGATTTCAAAAATAAAAGTAGAAAACACTAATGTGCACAAACCCTTAATCTATTTATACAAAATAAAAGTAGAAAACACTAATGTGCACGAACCCTTAATCTATTTATACAATGTGTTTGTTTTTGTACAGGTGCGGCAAACTCATGCCCGTTCCAATAGAATATAATTCCCCATAAAGGGGTTTTCTATCTTCAACAAGAGAGTAAAAAACACTTTTAATGTGGGCCAACTGGGATCTCCAGACCTCCCCCAGTCAGCTGTGAAAAACCTGCAGTTTTCAGGGTATTTCCATATAGCACAGCCGTGGCTCAGAAATTACCTTCCAGCAATTTGATAGGTTTGCGTAAAAAAATACCTGACATATCACCATATACAGCTATACATTTTAACATTAAAAATCAGTATTTGTACACCAGTTTACAGTCTTAGGTTGTAGGAGATGATGCTATCAGGCTGCTGCATGAATAAGGAAGCATTTCCTCCCGTCAACCAAGGATAATTTAGACCATACACTGCAACTATGTAGCAAGGTAAGAGGCTGCTTTGTGTCAGAGATTTGTGAACACTGCCAAGGAATGCACAAGCTATAGGATTTGCATGATAGGCTAAACTCTGAGCCAACATCTTAGTCCAGGAAGGGGATACTTACTTTGGATGATGCCTAAAAAAAGATGGCACCATTTGGAGAGAAACACAGTTGAAGGCATTGCCAGTGTGCGTCAGTGTGAGTGCTGTGATCACTCTGAGGGGTAATAAATACCTGTACATATTACACAGACACTTAATTTAGTATGTATGAAAAAACTGATCTGATGCTAGGTCCTCTTTAAAGTGACACTAAACTCTGGAGTTAAATCTTAAAACTATTGACAAAAATGTAACTTATTTGTACATCACTCAATTGCAGATCCGCAAATCATCTCTGAATTCATGGTGACACTGTCCTTCCTCTGGAGGGTGGCTGCTTTTGTTCCCCATACTCCCTGTGTGTGTTGTATAGTAGCCATTGATCCAAGCTTACTTCCATGATGGACTACAATCTCAATACAAATGAGTAGATTAAATGTGAGATTGTAGTGGTGGCTACTTTACAACACACACAGGGACCATGGGGAACAAAAGTAGCCACCCTCCGGAAGGAAGCACAGTGTCAGCACCAATTCAGAGATGATTTGAGGATCTACAGCCGAGTGATACACAAATAAGATACATTTTTGTTAATAGTTAGTGTACTTCAATACCTTTTTTAAGATTTACCTCCAGAGTTTAGTGTCACTTTAAGCTATTCTGGTGAGCTCAGTATAGGGATTACTACTTTGGGGAATCACCTCCTAGCATTTATTTATTGTATATTTCCCATTAGCACTAATATAAATATGATGTTGAACAGAAGGATAGAAGCTTGCGGGGCTCCTAAAAATAGGGACTTTTTTGCCTAGGGCATCATAAATTCAAGATGCAGTTCTACTAAGACACCATAGATCATAATATACCTGACACGTCCCTTCATATTTTACTGCTGGATCAGGATTGTAACTCCAGCTGAGGCTTTGTTGATATTCTAATAAAGTGCACAGCTTTATATAACCCGCTGATATAAATGCGACACAAATACGTGTAATAATGAATGCAAAACAGACTTCAGGGGTTTTCAGTTGATGAAATCATAATCTTAAATGTGATATAATAATTCTGGGCATGTACATGCAGATATGCATACAAAATGCAGAGTAACAAATGAGGCATACACATGCAATGTTAAACAAATACAACATATTGTACTATAGAAAATCATTTATAGCATATTACATTCTATTACCAAGATTCCCCGCTTTTCTATCACACAAATGGATTCAGTGACAAGTTCACTGGTGTGGAACAACCAGTTAAAACAGGATGATCTGTTCAGCCCAAGTTATTAAAAAAATCGCTTCACTTTTTTTTATTTCATGTCACTGTAGTTTCAGCTATTCATTTGTTCAATAAACAGTTTGGTAGAGCCTAGGAAATAATGAATATTGATTAGTGGATCAATCACTTATTAAGAAACAGACTAAGGGAAATTATTTATCCAATCAATTCTAATTTTTGATTTATTTATTTTTTTCCAATTTAATTTCCCACTCCCTCAGGCTCACAACTCTTAAAGAAAGAGGAGATGGACCGAGAGACATAGGAAAACTTTGTCACCTCAGGCATGGTGGCCCTTAAGGCTGTGCTAATTTATTAGCGTACAGTGAATCATTTAATAGAAGCGCGTTTGTTTGGTCTCTATGGAGCTATAGGTCAATATGTTATGTTAGATAAGATACACCTACTGTTTTGCTGGAACTCAGGCAGACATGTGTAGTTCTCTGCATGTTATAAGTAAAATCCATAAGGGCACATTCACATAAGACAAATTCTGTGTGTGATTCACTGAGAGTGCTCTTGGATCAGATAGAAGCTGTGTGCATAAAGATCAATGATTACTGTTCAATATACCTTAGGGAATAGACAAGTACAAATTAATTAGTAAAATGTACAAGTACAAATTAATTCAATTTCTTTGAAGTGTTTAAAATCTGCAGTTGAGGGATTCAATTTCATTAAAATAACTAGTAAATAAATATATGGTCTGCTGTAGGTGAAAAAGAGAACACTCACTGCAAACCCATGCAAATGTAGTGAGAACATACATTCCATGCAGACAGGCTACTAAGATGGAACTGTGTCTAGAACTCCAGCACTGCAAGACTCTAATAACTAAGCTATCATGTTGCTTAAACTGAATATAAACCAATTCACTAAAATCTTACATACTCTTTAACATGTTTATGTAGTTGGAAAAGCTGTTTACAGTCTTTTTAAATCTACAGGTTTCATTAAAATAATACCTGGCGATTATGCTGTGAAGGTCTTTTTTCAGGCACTTCCTGTTACCAGTGGAAGCTGGTCCCAATTGTGTTCCTGCGTTATCACCATGTCACATGAGTCTGGTGAAGACTGCAAGCATCCAAACTAGCACACTGACCATCAGTGCTGCTATCAAGGAGCTATTCAGAAATAAATTGAAGGATTTCTTTAATGAATACATAACTGGGATACATTTTTATAGACCACGTAGAAAAATTTTTTAACACCTATCCCCAATTTTTCCATCACAAGACATAGCAACTTGAAGATCTTGAAAAGTATGGGTTCAATTGGCATCTACATGACAAATTGAAAAATGTAAAGTTATGCATTTGGGTGCTAAAAATATGCATACAAGCTACTAATTAGGGGCAGTCTCAGTAGACCATATACTTGACAATGCCAAGCTGCAGCTAACAAAGTTAGCAAACTACTATCATGCATACATTTATTTTTTATTTTTTATGAGTCCATAACTTTTGCTACTTTAAGGCTACTGGTTAGGCCTCATCTTGAGTGTATGGTTCACTTTTGGGCACCAATCCACAGCAAAGATGTCCTTGAACTTGAGAGGGTGTAGAGAAGGGCAACAAAATAAAAAATGGGGCTGTGGTGTAGGATCTAAACTATGAGGGCACCACAATGGTGTAGCAGTTAGCACTTTTGTCTTTCTGAAAGGAGTTTGTATGTTCTCCCTGTGCTTCCTTGGGTTTCCTCTGGGTACTCCGGTTTCCTCCCACACTCCAAAGCTATGCTAGAAGGTTAATTGGCTCCTGTCTAAATTGGCTCTGTATATACTGTATGCATGTGAGATAGGGACCTTAGATTGCAAGCTCCTTGAGGGCAGGGGCTGACATGAATATTCGGCTATGTAAAGCTCTGCGTAAATTGTCAGCGCTATATAAATACCTGTAATAAAATAAATGAGGAAAGATTACAAAAATTGCACTTATTCACTCTGGAGAAAAGGTGTCTAAGAGGGGATATGGTTATAATATACAAATTGTTAAATGGTGACGGTAGAATTAGTAATAAACTGAATACTCTAAGGTCCCTAAAGAAGACAAAAGACCACAACCTGAGAGTGGACGAAAAGAGATTTAAGCTCAAACTTAGTAGTGAATTATTTACTGTTAGAGCAGTAAAGTTGTGGAGCTCTCTACCCTAAGTTTAACACCGTTATCGTTGTTGTTGTTTGAACTAAGCTTCAATTGCAGGGCTTTCTTCTCCTTTTAAATAAAGCCTACTTTATGCTACTTATGTGTCAGTGAGTGTTTTGTTTTCAGAGTGTATCACCACTGAGGGATGGCAGATGAACTAGGGTTGCCACCTGTTCAGAGTGTATCACCACTGAGGGATGGCAGATGAACTAGGGTTGCCACCTGTTCAGGATTTACCCGGACAGTCCGGGTTTTGAATGCTGTGTCGAGTTTCATGGCAGCAGAAACCCGGACACAAGATGTCAGGCAGACAGGGGCAACCAAAATTAAGATAGGGGCTGCTGGCCCCCTACTGAAAATAGTCTAAACTGTGATATTTACATATGAATGGGTGGCGCTATTTACATACAAATAAGCCCCGACTCATTCTCCCCAAAAAATGTCAGCGGTGCCGCTAGAGTGTTCGGGTTTCGCTTGAAGAAAAGGTGGCAACCCTAAGATGAACCCATCTGTCTAGCAGCTCTATAGGGAATCATTGCTACATTAGCTATAAGTCCTTTTTATATTGTAATTACATTAACCATCTCTTTATTTCACATCTAATGGCTTGAGCAATAGCTGCTGAAAGTCATACTTTGAGGGCTTCAAGTATAGTACTGGGCTCTGGCCATTTTGTTTACTACCTCTGGACACCCAAACCTATGTTGTGAGATGTTGTGAACAGATCTTTATGAGGAGGACCCCTGTAGTGTACAGAGCCACTTGGGTTCTGAGCAAGTTGTGTGCACAGATCAGAAGCATAACTATGAATCATGGTCTCCCATAGCAAAGTTTTGATGGGACCCCCTGGCTAACTCCCTCTGTAGCAGCTGTCAATGTCAACAGTGTCAACATAAATAAAGAATGCATAAATCAAGGACAGGTAGCAGGAAAGATGTCAGCATAGTTAGTGCCCATGTAAGGTCCACAGATTTGGATACAAATTATAGTTGTTGTAGCACTAATACAAATCATGATAGCTTATATTATGACAAAATAATAAATGTTCTTGCATACAATTACTCTACAATTCTAATACAAATTTCTTTAACCGCTTGAAGACCAGGTGTTTAGACCGCCTTCCTGGCCAGGCCATTTTTCAGTATTCAGCGCTGCGGTACTTTGACTGACATTTATTCCGTCATGCAATGCTGTACTGAAATTAATTTTATACCATTTTTGGGGGACAGATAGAGCTTTCTTAAGGTGGTATTTAATCACCACTGGGGTTTGTTTTTTTTACTATATTCAGGAGAAATTACTGAACATTTTGAAAAGGTTTTTTTTAACATTATGTTATAAAACAACTAATATTACCCACTTTTTTGGTAAAATATAAAAGACGGGGTCACGTCGGGTAAATAGAAACCAAACATGTCAAGCTTAAAAATTGCGTGCACTCGCGAAATCGCAAAAAACTAGCATACCTAAAATTGGCCATAGGCGATGCTTGAAAAGCTTTTACAGCTCATCAGTTTAGTGTTATCAGTGATTGATGGCCCTAGACTTATTGCTCTCACTGCGACGTTTGCGGCAATATGTAACATGTGCGGCTTAATGGGCGCAATCGTCGTTTTCGCAGGTATGCGCACCTGACACATGTTTACATGCGTGTATGTAGGGGTGGGGGACTTTAAAAACATTTTTTTTTCTCAAATAGATGTTTATTGAGATTTAACAGAGAAAACAATCATTATCTTGTCACAGTATACAAAACTGCCTGTGGCAGGGATGTCAACATATTCAATATAGCACCTGGTGCAAAAAACATAACATTGTAGTCTAAAAAGACAATGATTAACCTAATGGAGAGGTTACAGTGTGGAAATCAGTAACTATAATATTCAATCCTTCAAATAACTGACCGGGACAGGTCTAGCTTGCTTCTAGCTAATAGGTTAGATCTCTAGAGAAACTTAATTTCCAATGGTGTATATTGGTAGAACTGTCCTTCCTGTTAACCTTATGTAGTGTTGGGCATCAAAGCTGAACACCGTGCAAGGTAACATATTGCTACAGGCAACAATAAGTCAAACAACATTTAGGGGAGCAAAGGGAAACACAACAACAAACAACAGAGACAATGGGAGAGAAAGAGAAATGAAGGAGAAGAAGAAGAAAAAAGTTCTGGACTGTTTCTTGGTGGAGGAGGCGATTATCAGAGAGGCCGTGAGGATGGGGCGTCATATGTGACAGAGACGTCGGGCATCATTAGAATTGAAGAATTTGTCTATCCATGGTGACCAGACGGCCTCGAATTTGTGCATGGAGTATTCACGTTGTGCAGTGCGTTTTTCTTGGGCCATGATCCAGTGAATGTGTGTGATTACATGTGAAATATTTAGTGATTTTGTTAGCCAGTTTAGCGCAATCTCTCTTTTGGCAGAAGAAAGAATGTGGAGGGAAAGTTTAAAGATCTTAGTAGGGATATTTTCCGGTTTACAATTCAGTAGGGCAAAGACCGGGTCCTTTGTCAACGTCTCAGAGACCAGCGAGTTCATGAGTACGAATATCTCATCCCAGAATGTCGATACTATTGGACAGTGCCACCACGTGTGTATAAAAGTACCTCGATCCTGGCATCCTCTGAAACAATTCGGTGAGCATTGAGAGTTGTAGGTGGCAACTCGGGCTGGTACCAGGTATCATTGCATGAGAACTTTGTAGTTTATTTCCAACATACTTGCACACCTCGAGCTGGATTTGGTGTTCTGCCACGACTGCTGCCAGGATTCCTCATCCATGACATTTCCTAGATCAGTATTCCATTTAATCACGTAGGAAGGGGGAGGGTCATCCGGAAGAGAGAGTAAAGATGTATACATAAGTGAGATATGTCCCGGGCCATGTGGATGTTCACAACAGGCTCTCTCGAATGGAGAGAGTGTAGTGGCTCTGGTAGGACCGTCGACGAGTGTTGTAAGAAAATGTTTAATTTGGAGGTAGCGAAAAATGTTTATTTGTTGGGCAGTGAGAAGTGCTCCTGTAGGTATGGGAAGGACTTAATCCCGGAGGCGGTATACAGTTGCCAACATGAGGTGAGGTTACGTGAAGACCATTCTTTAAAGTTAGAAGGGCTATTGAAAGCTGGGGGGAAGGATGGGTTACCCAGTATAGACATAAGCGGTTTATGTGGGGAAACTAGATTGTATGACTTTTTTTACCGAATCCCATAATTTAAGGGAGTGGGAGGTGACGGGATCATGCAAGAGGGGGCGGCATTTGGGGGATAGCCAAAGAAGATTAGCTACCGTTGTGGGGTGCGTCATTGCATCTTCCATCCCCACCCAGGCCAGGGTCTCTTGCTTCGCGTGGAATTTGGAGAGTTGGCCTATCTGCGCCGCTTGGTAATATTTAAGCAGGTGTGGGAGTGTACGTCGGGGAATTCTTGCTCGACGCTCTCCCCAAATAAAGGAGACGATATGTGACTGTAGTTTGCACAGAGTAGGGGTTTGAACAGATACTGGTAGAACTCTAAATAAGTATAGAATTTTAGGCAGGAAGGTCATCTTGACAGCAGCTATCCTACCTAACCATGAGAGTCGGTAGTTCGCCCAGGTTTTTAACATTTGCAGAAGTTTATGCACCATATCTGGATAGTTTGCTTTGTATAAGGAGTGATAGAACGGGGTTAATTTGATTCCCAGATACGGAAGGTGAGATGTGCACCAGGAGTAATTATAGTGTTGTTGTAGGGACGACACTAAATTGGGGGGTAGGGATATATTCAGGGCCAAGGATTTAGAATCATTAGTGTGCAGCCCCGATATGGAGGAGAAGTCCGTGAGTAGTTTCGAAAGGTTAGGCAGAGAAACTAGGGGATTAGTTATAAAGATCAGTGCGTCATCCGCAAACATGCATATTTTATGTGATACACCCGCATGGGGAATTCCTGAAATGTTTGGGGAAGTACGAAGTTTTTGGGCAAGAGGTTCCAATATCAAGGCAAATAGGAGGGGCGATAGGGAACAGCCTTGTCTGGTTCCCCGTGAAATCTGGATTGGTTGGGAGCGATGTCCAGAGTATTTTACATGAGTGGTAGGGTTTTTATAAAGAGAAGATATCCAGTTGCGAAAGTAGGGGCCAAAGCCCCACTGTCGCAATGTATAGAATAGGTATGGCCATGAGACTGAGTCGAATGCTTTCCTAATGTCTAGGGAAAGGAGCATAGTAGGGATTTGTTTGGTTCTTGCTATGTGGGTGAGGAGAGTTACTCTACGAATGTTATCGCCCGCCTGCCTAGTAGGGATAAAACCTACCTGGTCATTACTGACCAGTTGTCCTATCACCTGGTTCATTCTATTGGTGAGAACTTTGGCCAGCAATTTAATATCCACATTAATTAGGGAGATATGTCTAAAATTCGATGGATTGGAATGATCGGATGTTGGTTTGGGGATCATGCATATGGAGGCAGTAAGTGATTCTTGACCAAAGGGAATGCCACTGCGTAGGGAGTTGAAAGAGTTAGTTAGAGTGGGGATCAGAAGATCTTTTAAGTCTGCATAGTATGCAGCTGTGAAGCCATCTGGGCCAGGCCTTTTCCCTTTGGAGAGAGAAGAGATTGCTAACGCAACCTCTTCCTCCGTAATGGGTTCCTCAAAAGAGGCCCTCTGATCTACCGTAAGTTGTGGAAGGTTGAGGTCTGAGAAAAACTCAGACGCCTCAGAAGTAGAAAATTGGTCTTGCGATGTGTAAAGAGTGGTAAGGTGTCGGTGGAAGATGTCTAGTATCTTAATAGGATTCGAAGTGTGCGTCCCTGTGTGGTTACGAAGTTTAAGGGGTTTGAAGGAGGGGTCCAGTCTTTTAAGTTTATTTGCTAGCATGGAGTCCGCTTTATTTGCTTTCAGATAGAATTTGTGGGCAGTGCGATTCAGCTGTTTAGCAGCATGGTCTGTAAGAAGTAAGTTTAGAGCTTGGCGAGCTTTTTCCAGATTCGCTTTATTAATGGGGGAGGGATCTGTAGAAAAGGCCTGTGAGCGGGTATGGAATTCTAGTTCTAGCTCTGTCAATTGTTTGAGTCTTTCTTTTTTCAGTCTAGATGACAATTGAATCAGCTGTCCTCTGATGACAGGTGTGTGTGCTTCCCACAAGGTGATTGGGGAAATCTCTGGTGCCTTGTTGAGGGTAGTCTGATATATATGTTTCGATCAGGAGTTTGGTGGAGGGATCCGACAATAGGGAGTCGTTGAGACAGAGATTTATAAATGTATAATAATAGTGTGTGACTGTGGTGGGAAATTAGAGTGTCATCTACTTTAGTGCAGAGAATGCCAGGGGGGTTGGGGGGGCCAGTGAACCCTGCCCCTCAATTGCGCTTCTGTGTTTGGCTCCGCCCCCTGTTGTGAGGGGTGGGGCCTGTTGGTCGTCACGTGATTGGGCTGCTCAGTCTAAAATGCCGGGCCTATTTTTAGTCCCAGTCCGGCCCTGATTGTACCCACAAAATACTCTGTAATTACATTGCCACAAGAGATAGCTTTGGGAAGTAGGCACATATCTGTACATAAAATCCACCATCAGAACTCAGATCAAACTCCTGCAGCATGCACACTATAAATATTTAAATATATAAATAAAATTCACCATCTGACCTCAAATCAGTGTAGGTGTGAATGCAGAAAGGTGTTTAAATGTATAGGTGCCCTTATGTACCTGTGTTCACTTTTCAAGGTTATTCAGGATGGAAAAGCTAGCACAAGGAGCTGATATTTTGCTCAAACTAAGTAACAAACAGCTGTTACTATTTTTGAACAATAAATTATCTCCTTATGCTGCAACCTCTGTGTTTCTTGAGCTTTCACACCTGGCTGGAGTTGAGAGCTGCAGCTAGCAGTGCAAAAGAGAATGGGCTTCTTCCTGCTCGGCACTGGAAGGGGGGTTGGTACCCCTTTGATGCACACTGTAATTAACAGCTTGCTAGACTTTCAATTACAGAGCCTGGCCTGCCCTCTCTGACCGCGGCCTGCCCACTTCCGTGATGCTGCTGATAGGGTCTCTCAGTAGCATCTTGGAGGTGTGTGGGCATGGTGACAGAGGGCAGATCAGGCTCTGTAATTCAAGAGCTGTCAATTACAGCATTAAAACCAATGAGAGGGGGGCCTGCTATTAGCCCCGCTCATCTGTTTTGATCGCTTTGCCCTATGTACATGGGGCACACTGGAGGATCCACTGGTGCTCTGGTGAGCCAGTCTAAGCCTGTTTACAAGTGTAGTAGCAAGTTCTTGGAAATGTTGGTACCTACCTCAGAGTAGGCTTTAACACTGTTTGATGGCAAAGGACTTATCTCTGTGTTGTGTTCAGCTAGCCATCTGTTAACCTGTGGTGGCTTTTGGGTTAGGGGATTAGCCTATAAAAGAAAATACAAATGTTAACATAATTAGGCTTTAAGGTGTGAAAAATGTTAGGCTCAATTTAGGAAAAATTGGTATGGGTGCCTGAAGCAAAGGCTACACATTGACAACTTCTGGAGTAGATCTCTGTGTTACTTCTTGCTTGGCGTAGGTTGACTTGGGGACGGCATGAGGAATGGGGTACTACTGCTGGAGAACATCACTGTGTTACATTTTGCTTGGTGCACATTGACTTGGGAATGGCATCAGAAATTGGGCAATGCTCATGAAGGATACTACTGTGTTACATTTTGCTTGGTGAGCATTGACTTGGGGGTGGCATTAGGAATGGGGTAGTACTGCTTGTGGATGGCATCCGTTGACCTAAGGAAGGACTCAAGAAGGATTTGGTTCCAATTTCTGAGGTTTCCAAATACTATGATTCCCACTAAAGCTTTAGACATTTTAGGATTTGCTTTGTAAATTGTAAATTCTACAGGTGGAGCTCACAGCTCATTTTCACATGCATACAAGTGTAATTGTAGTGCCTGTCTGCATAAAAAGAAAGAAAGTTCTATATAATGCAAGTGAGTGATCTAATTATCAGACATTCCAAAGATAAAGTTAACTTTTTTTTGTCAGTAAATTAGTTAGATAAGGCTTAGTTATCAACTTCCTAAAAAGGTAGAAACTGCCAGTGCCAATTGCTCCTTCCCGTCAGTGAGTGACCCCAAAATAAATTATACTGTTCTTACTATGCCACAGGATATATTTTTTGATCTTTAGTCAGTCAAAGATTGAGATTACGTTAGACTTTTCTGGTTCACATACTAAAGAAGATGGCCACGGGGGGCGGAGCTTGCTAATGGCCGTGGCTGGACGTCTTTGTCCCTAGCCCCACAGCACAGAACCGGGCATCGCCGTAGAAGTGCCGTAGACCGCTCTGCTGCACCCTGCCATGGGCTCTAAACGGGGCAAGAAGTCCCAGGGATCCAAACCGGACCACTCGCGAAACCCGAGGGCCGGTATTAACTCTTTTTTCGCCGCTCCCGCGATCACGCGATCGGCCGGCTCACAAGGCCGCATGGCGACGCTGCATGGGGATTCCCCGGCCGCCCCGGACTCACCCTCCTCCCCGCCGTCGGATAGGCCACCTCGGATGAGGACTCGGTCCCGGGCGGCTCTGTGAGTGACGTGAGGCACCTACTGGACCATCTCCCCTCTAAAAGGGACATGGAGGCCCTGTTTGCCCGTTTTGAACAGGTGCACAGGACAGATGTGGCGGGCCTGCATGAGGCGATAAAGGGGGTCCTTTGTTTGGCTGGACACTGTGGACATGCACATGGATGCACATCGAGCAGCTATCACAGCCCTGCAATCGACAGCCCTGGCACAGCATAAGCTGCTACAATCGGTGTGGACGCACATGGATGACGGGGAGGATAGAAACAGGAGGAACAATGTGCGGATTCGCCCGAGGCAACGGGCGCGGTGGACCTGGAGCCTACTGTTAGAGGTATATTTAACCTACTTCTTGCCAGGAGCGCAGAGGATCCTATCGACCTTGATAGGGTACACCGGGTACCTGGGTTTAGGAACCCCTCAACGCAGCAACCCAGGGACGTGCTATGTCGCGTCCACTTTTACAAATTGAAGGAGGAAATCATGGCCAAGGCGCGGGATCGTGGTTCGCTTGACCTTGATGGAGTATCACCTTTTTTCCGGATTTGTCACCCCGCACCATGGCTCGCCGCAGGGCGCTGCGACCCCTGACCGCCTTACTCAGGGATCTCCAAATCCCATACAGGTGGGGATACCCTTTCCACCTATCGGTGCGTAAGAATGGCCGCCTGGTGATCCTGCATTCCCCGACGGACCTGGATGCCTTCACTGCTGCTGTGGGAATATCATGCCACAGATGATACTGCCCCGCCAGTCAAATGGGAGGCCTTCAAATGCCTACTCAGGGGTGTTCTTATCTCTCATGCCACACGCCTGAAAAGAGAGCCCTCGAAGGAATTTACCATCCTCTTGGGCGACATCCACGCTCTAGAACTTCAGACTACTTGCGGATCGGCCCCATGTGCCGGGATCGTGGTTGCTCTACTTTCAGCTTCGTGCATTTTACGCGACTTTGAGAGACCGGACCTCCTTACAACGCCCCCTCTCCTGGTTTGAGTCACTTTGCTGTCTAGATGACCCACCCGCTCATGTCATTTCCTTACTGTATGGTCAACTACTAGCAATGAGATTCCGGGGCAGCCCCCGTTTATGGCAAGATGGGAGTCGGACCTGGATATCGTACTCTCTGATGAGGAACTCCGAACTTCATTTAGAATCACTCATAAACTCTCGGTGGCTAGTTCAGCTCAGGAAAAGGGCTATAAAATTCTGACCCGCTGGTATCGTAGCCCGTCCCTCTTACACAAAATATTTCCCAACAGGTCCTCCACCTGCTGGAGGTGTCTGAACACAGAGGGCACCCATCTACACATCTGGTGGAACTGCCCACTACTGGTACCCTTTTGGACCCAGGTATTCGACATATATAACCAGGTGAGGGGTACTGACTTAACACCGTCCCCTAAAATAGCCCTCCTCTCTATCTTGCCTGGCTCCTTTGCTTCGGTTAAGAGGGATCTACTGCGCTTCTTCCTGGCTGCAGCACGGAATGTTATCCCCCGCCACTGGAACACGGTGGTAGTACCGCCTTGAGGACCTGACAGCTTCACTACATGAGCGTCAGGCTCAATGTGCAGTGCTATGGACCCCTTGGATTCTATATATGGGCACAGCGGCATTTTTGGCATTATAATGGGAGTGGACCTCTTGTGTTAGGGGAGCCTAATGCACCGTTACTAAGCTGAGTACCTATTGTCACTACGGACCTAGTTAGTTTGCTGGATTCACTGGAGCCTCCCTTTTCCCCTCTGTGTCTCCCTCTATGTCCACTCTTCTTGTCTCTCCTACCCCGGTCTTTTGTTGTGAGCACATTTTCCCCCTCACCTGCTTATGTCTTCTGTTCTCTGGTCCGATGGGAGATGACACGGCTGTATCATCTCACCCCATGCCCTATACGGGAAATGCACGGTAGTACCCACAGGGCACATGCTTCTCAGGACGTGCCGATGCCTCGGTGTCTCACGTTATATACGACTTCAATATTAAGTCGACAGAGCATATACATACATGTTCTAACTGCATATGTGCCAGATGGGAAGTTATTGCATATGATGATAATATGTGGATGGTCGGACGTGCCTGCCCAATGTATCTATGTACCTGTACCTGTATGTATTTCTGTACTTTTTGTATTGAAAACCAAAACAAAAAACTCTTATTATTTAAAAAAAAAATAAAAGAAGATGGCCACAGAAATCCCACAAATCCCAGCATTACCAATTCAGAAGGTTCATAGTTTTTCTTAACAGACTCCCTTATAGGACCTCCATCCTACCTTAGCCCCAAAGCAGCTGCATGGACTGCTAAGGCTGTTGTTACACCACCGGCACAGAGAAGGACTGCTGTGTCCTCATGCTTTCAACCAAGTGCTAGAACAAAGGGCCCAAGTATACGCTCCACAAAAGTTACCATGAAGCCTATTTGTAGCTTCTATTGTACAATAAAGCAAGTGTTGAAAACACTGGCCAACAAGCAATTCACAAGTATACCAGATTAAGCCAGCAAAAAGAAGTATGTCATTGCCATAATTCCCTTTTAACAGTGTTTCCCTTACTGTATATTTAAGATGCTTTGCCTCCCTACAAATTGTTAATTGTTGACTGACAAGCCACTGAAACCTTGAGAAACCAAGCCTAATTTACTAAAGGGTGAAGTGAAGTGCAGGAACACTTGAAGTGTTCACTTCAGACATCATATCAATTGTCAAGAGAAGCTTTATTTTTTTTAAGATCTGCTGCACATGATCAGCTTCTTATATTCACTTTACTTCAACTAACTTGACATATTTGTAAATCTGGTCCATTGCCTGCTGGTGCCAAGGTGCCTCTTTTGTTAAAAGCATTGTTATTATGCATACAATATAAATATATGAAACTATGTGCATTCCATGTATCAATCCAAGTAGCTTTTGAAATAGTTTGTGACCTCTCCAGCAGGCCTGACCAAGCATCAAGGAATAAGAACCACAAAGTATAACTACAAAATCAGTTAACAGATTTAAAACATAATCCTCTGTTAAGTAAGTCATTTTTCACAGAACTAATTTCGTTCTGCACACAAACTGACTGTTATATTGCAGTTGTGTTTACTAATGGCTTACTAGTTTTCATTTCTATGGGATCTAATTAAAGCATTATTCACCACATATTAAATAAACTATATCACAAAGCTGTGCTATAACATAAGGTAAATGTATTGTGTTTTGGGATTTTGCCTGAAGTTTTTCAGAAGCTGGATGCTAACACAGGGTCGAATTTATCTTATTTTGCTGGAAGAACAACTAGGAAGTCAAAATAAGCTTTACTCCTAAAATAAAGGGAAATCAGAATACAAAGAACTGTCTATTATGCTTAGTATTAATTAACTTTCTTTGATTTGGTATTTTGTTTATTTTTATTTCAAAAGGTCAGTCATAGGAGTTGCTACACCAAGCAACATTAATATCTTGAACTGTGTGTCGTGGGATTTTGCACCTGGTTCTTTAAAGAATGAATATATTGACAATACCTTGAACTCTACACTTCAGGACTTCCCACTATGGTGCAGTTATATCCAAATCTGGTGATTAGGGAAGACATCGATGATGATGATTTGATTCTGGAGTTTCTGAAACCACTCCTGAATTTGTTTGGAAGTGCACCATTTAAGCAGGATCATCTCTGAAACATGAAACATTATGATTGAACAATGTTGGCACCATAGGGTTCACATGATTGTGTATAATGTTCCCTAAGATTATTCATCAGACCTACTGACATTCCATTGTGGAGATCTCACCATGGTTGATAGTTGGCAATCCTTTGTTTTTTTCCAAAACTTAAATCATTTACGATGTAGGATAGAATGTGAAAGGTGACTCATTAGTCGATATTACTTTTTTTTTAGGTTATTGGATACAGGTTTGTGCCTCTTTTAACATTGTTGAGTACCTTGGGCTTGGATATAACTGAATGCAAGCCCAATGGATGTAAATTCCTTTACATTTCTTTGTCGAGCTCTCAAAATGGTAATTTAATTATGTAGTAATTTTTGAGACTACAATCTTTTAGCATTTAATGTATTAATGTTCTGCCTGTTTTGACACATGGCTTTATAGTCTGACTAACATAAATGCAATTTGGGAACTATTTGCCTCTTTGAGTGCTCACATATCAAAGTGCTAACAGGCATATACTGCTGTCTGAAATGTAGAGCTTCTGATGATGGCCATTTAACAGGTTGCCTGTAGTGATGGGAGAATCTTCTTGGGCTCATTTTACAAAGTGTTTGGTGAATCTTAAATTCGACAAACCCAGATTTAGAGGCAAATCCCATTGAAGTCTTTGAAGGTGGCACTATCTCGTAGTTGCCCGTTTACAGGACAAACTACTGTCAAAAAAAGGCATGTGAAGCTGGACTCTGCCATAGAGGGCATGCACTAAAGCAAAAAAAAAAAATACTGTACAGCGGGTAGAAGGCCTTTTCATGCGGCTTCGAGAGCAGCATTGAAAATACTCAAATCCTTTAAATAACATTCATGCTTTGTTTCATTTATATTTTCAAACATTTATCTACTTCATGCAGCTTTACGTAGACCTCAAATCTGAGGTCTCTAAAGAAGGGAGTACAGATGTTCAGATACCACTTCAGATACCAGTGCCGATACTTGGCATTTTCACGAGAACTACCAGGGTTGCAGTGGTTCCAGCTGGGACCTGGCTCTGGCGCTCCACCACTGTCCTGAAATCATTAGTCTGTATTGTTTTAGAAAAACTGCCACATGACAATAAACAAAAATGTATCAGTACTTGTATCTGTGAGTACTTGGACAAGTATCAGTACTTGTACTTGAAAAAATGGTATTGGTGCATCCCTTATATATATTTATTTAAAAAAAAAATCATACATTAAAACAGGGACACACAAATCCCAAGAGCCCCGTAGCCAATGCTCCTTACAAATGACAGCTGCCTCCTAACATTTGAATTTTTCTCTAGTCTAGTCTTGGAGCTGGAAAAATAGCTGTACATGTACTTGTACCGAGTACGGTACTTGGTATCTGAACATCCCTAGAAGGAAGCATTTTGGAATGTGTTGGCACCTTTTGAAGATTTAAGAGAAAGTAAAAGAAAAAACTTAAAATATTCCATCTATAAACAACTTATGCTTGGCACCCCTACATTTTAACTTATTTAGGCCTGAAGAAATTTCATCTGAGTGGACATCAGCATATTTCACTTCAAATCCCATTGGTGTAAAAAATGTCTTCAGATATATATATTTTTCCACATTGGAGGTATGTATGTTTGTTGAAGAGGCCTCTCTGACTCATCCAGCTGTCAACTCTCAGCACTTTATGAAAGAGGCACAGCCTCCTTTTATCACTGGGGAGGCTAAAGATCGCCTGCTGATGTTCAAGTGCCAGGGCGGCTTCTAGCATGCCTTCCTTTAAGCTGCATGTGATTGGCTAGCTAAAAATCTCACTAAGGGAGATGTATTATGAGCTTCTCTGTGAGAGAATATCCCATAACTATAAAGCTAAACCATGTTTCTTGTTTTGTATAGAGTAGCAAGGGGTTAGAACTCCAGTCAGGTTTTGTATTGCTTTATGTGTCCCCATTAGGGAGATTACCTCTCTATTTGTCCTGTTGACTATTGTCACCACAACTGAAATGAGGATCAGTCCAAAATTGTTTTGTTTCACCATAATAATAATAGAGGTAAAATCTTCAAAGGGAGATAATTTTTCTATTGGTAACGGTCTTAGGGGTGATTTATCTCACTGGAGAGACACCAGACACACCACCTCTGTGCTAAGCACCCTTATCTCTCTTCATTACCCAGCACATACAGTATACGCGTAAGAATGTCTAGTCAGGTTCAGATGCAAGAAACTTTAAAAGAGGATTATGGGTTAAATGTTTTTCCCCAGAGTTCTCTTTAAGATCACGGGAGGACATAAACTGTACTATCCTCCTCCCTTGACCCAAAGCTCAGCGATATACTGAGAGCGCCACAGCCGGGACGGATCCTGACAATACTGTTGAGATCCTCCCAGCTGCATGAGTAACAGCTGGCTCTGTCTATCTGGAGGCAGAGTCAGCTGTGCCCTCCCCTCCCCGTTCGTTTCTCCACTCAGCACTGGAGGATCCCTGCGAGGAGCGCTGACTGACATTGAGAAGTGAGCGGATCGGTGCATGTTCCTGCCCACTTCCCGATCAAAAGAGCTGACCTGTGACAGTTTCTTTGCCACAGGTCAGCTCTATCTATGAGTATGAGCAGAAATTACTCATCTCATAGTTCTCTTTTAAGCTTTACTTCAGAAAAGAATGCACATGATAGTCCTTCCAATATTAAACAAAATCTTCCCTATCACAGTTGCTTGACAAGGTTCATTCAACAAAGCAAACACTCATCTTCTTTCCGGATGACTCAGGTGCTCACTTGTGGAGGTTACTCTGAACAATCTTTCAAACAAAACATATTCCTTCGAAGGCGTACATGATATGTCACAGTCCTTAATTCCTGGCTTCCAAAGAGGGTTGAGAGCTGCTCCCAGGAGAAACACAGCACTCAGACCATGTTCCCGCTGGAGGATATCCTCAGTTTTTTTTTTGCTCACATGGCAAGAAATATGTTCTCCCTCAGTTTACTACATAATGTCTCTAAATACTGCTGCCACACTACGTCCCAGATCTACGGAACAGGTTCCTGGCAACTTAGGCCCCATTCACACTGCGCGATTCGCAAATCGCGCGTTTGTCGCGCGATTTGCATTTTGCGCGATATTGCGCAAATGCTTGCATTGAGCAAGCTGGAATCGCGGCAAAAAAGGGTCCTGCTGTAGCGACCCACGACCCGCGACAGCAGGACCCTTTGCCCCATTGCAAAGCATTGAAGAGCGATATCGTGCGGTAAATAGCCACGATATCCCGGGAATTACCGCGCAATAAATCGCTCAATGTGAAC
>NW_017306789.1:954816-993785 GCF_000935625.1 Nanorana parkeri
GGGCTGTACGCAGACGATGTTCTCCTCTACTTGTCTAACCCCCGCGTCGGATTTCCCTCCTTGATAGGGGAATTTCGGAGATTTGGTTACGCTAGCAATTTTAAGGTGAATCTACATAAGACTGAGGCCCTCAACATCTCCCTCCCCTCGACGGAAGTTACTCACCTCCAGGAGCATTTTCACTTCAAATGGCAAACATCAGCTATTAAATATCTTGGCGTGCTCTTTTCCGCGGATCAGGCAGATCTGTATCGCTTGAACTTTGCTCCTCTTCTCCAATCTACCATCTCTCGTCTCCAGAGTTGGACCTCCCTACGGCACTCTTGGATGGGAAGGATTGCGCTCTTTAAAATGGATATTCGCCCCCGCTTTCTATATCTCTTTCAGACTCTCCCCATTACAATACCAGCCCCGTTTTTCCGTCAATTGCGCACTGCACTGCTTCGCTTTATTTGGAATGGTAAGCGCCCAAGACTGGCCTACAACATCTTGGTCCGTACAAAGGAATCGGGGGGGTTGGCCCTCCCTGACTTAAAAACCTACTACTACGCGACGCTCCTCGCCCACGTCCTTGATCGGAAATTTCAGGGAGATCATGAGCTCTGGGTCTCCCCGGAATCATTTATATCTCCGGTACTCCCTTTCTCGATACCCTGGATTGCGGCTACCCATCGCCCACACTCCTCACAGCTTCCCTTTACTCTTCCGCCCCTCCTGAAAGTGTGGAACCTTTTGACTGGAACCCACGATCTGTCTTCTGCGGAGGGACCCATGACCCCCATAATGGATAACCCAGCGTTTCAGCCGGGCTGCATCTCTTCCAGCTTCCTTTGTTGGACATCTGATGCGCCCTCGCCTCTGGTCGAGGCTCTCACAGGAACGGAATTGAAACCTCTGTCTGCACTACTTGCGGATCGGCCCCATGTGCCGGGATCGTGGTTGCTCTACTTTCAGCTTCGTGCATTTTACGCGACTTTGAGAGACCGGACCTCCTTACAACGCCCCCTCTCCTGGTTTGAGTCACTTTGCTGTCTAGATGACCCACCCGCTCATGTCATTTCCTTACTGTATGGTCAACTACTAGCAATGAGATTCCGGGGCAGCCCCCGTTTATGGCAAGATGGGAGTCGGACCTGGATATCGTACTCTCTGATGAGGAACTCCGAACTTCATTCAGAATCACTCATAAACTCTCGGTGGCTAGTTCAGCTCAGGAAAAGGGCTATAAAATTCTGACCCGCTGGTATCGTAGCCCGTCCCTCTTACACAAAATATTTCCCAACAGGTCCTCCACCTGCTGGAGGTGTCTGAACACAGAGGGCACCCATCTACACATCTGGTGGAACTGCCCACTACTGGTACCCTTTTGGACCCAGGTATTCGACATATATAACCAGGTGAGGGGTACTGACTTAACACCGTCCCCTAAAATAGCCCTCCTCTCTATCTTGCCTGGCTCCTTTGCTTCGGTTAAGAGGGATCTACTGCGCTTCTTCCTGGCTGCAGCACGGAATGTTATCCCCCGCCACTGGAACACGGTGGTAGTACCGCCTTGAGGACCTGACAGCTTCACTACATGAGCGTCAGGCTCAATGTGCAGTGCTATGGACCCCTTGGATTCTATATATGGGCACAGCGGCATTTTTGGCATTATAATGGGAGTGGACCTCTTGTGTTAGGGGAGCCTAATGCACCGTTACTAAGCTGAGTACCTATTGTCACTACGGACCTAGTTAGTTTGCTGGATTCACTGGAGCCTCCCTTTTCCCCTCTGTGTCTCCCTCTATGTCCACTCTTCTTGTCTCTCCTACCCCGGTCTTTTGTTGTGAGCACATTTTCCCCCTCACCTGCTTATGTCTTCTGTTCTCTGGTCCGATGGGAGATGACACGGCTGTATCATCTCACCCCATGCCCTATACGGGAAATGCACGGTAGTACCCACAGGGCACATGCTTCTCAGGACGTGCCGATGCCTCGGTGTCTCACGTTATATACGACTTCAATATTAAGTCGACAGAGCATATACATACATGTTCTAACTGCATATGTGCCAGATGGGAAGTTATTGCATATGATGATAATATGTGGATGGTCGGACGTGCCTGCCCAATGTATCTATGTACCTGTACCTGTATGTATTTCTGTACTTTTTGTATTGAAAACCAAAACAAAAAACTCTTATTATTTAAAAAAAAAATAAAAGAAGATGGCCACAGAAATCCCACAAATCCCAGCATTACCAATTCAGAAGGTTCATAGTTTTTCTTAACAGACTCCCTTATAGGACCTCCATCCTACCTTAGCCCCAAAGCAGCTGCATGGACTGCTAAGGCTGTTGTTACACCACCGGCACAGAGAAGGACTGCTGTGTCCTCATGCTTTCAACCAAGTGCTAGAACAAAGGGCCCAAGTATACGCTCCACAAAAGTTACCATGAAGCCTATTTGTAGCTTCTATTGTACAATAAAGCAAGTGTTGAAAACACTGGCCAACAAGCAATTCACAAGTATACCAGATTAAGCCAGCAAAAAGAAGTATGTCATTGCCATAATTCCCTTTTAACAGTGTTTCCCTTACTGTATATTTAAGATGCTTTGCCTCCCTACAAATTGTTAATTGTTGACTGACAAGCCACTGAAACCTTGAGAAACCAAGCCTAATTTACTAAAGGGTGAAGTGAAGTGCAGGAACACTTGAAGTGTTCACTTCAGACATCATATCAATTGTCAAGAGAAGCTTTATTTTTTTTAAGATCTGCTGCACATGATCAGCTTCTTATATTCACTTTACTTCAACTAACTTGACATATTTGTAAATCTGGTCCATTGCCTGCTGGTGCCAAGGTGCCTCTTTTGTTAAAAGCATTGTTATTATGCATACAATATAAATATATGAAACTATGTGCATTCCATGTATCAATCCAAGTAGCTTTTGAAATAGTTTGTGACCTCTCCAGCAGGCCTGACCAAGCATCAAGGAATAAGAACCACAAAGTATAACTACAAAATCAGTTAACAGATTTAAAACATAATCCTCTGTTAAGTAAGTCATTTTTCACAGAACTAATTTCGTTCTGCACACAAACTGACTGTTATATTGCAGTTGTGTTTACTAATGGCTTACTAGTTTTCATTTCTATGGGATCTAATTAAAGCATTATTCACCACATATTAAATAAACTATATCACAAAGCTGTGCTATAACATAAGGTAAATGTATTGTGTTTTGGGATTTTGCCTGAAGTTTTTCAGAAGCTGGATGCTAACACAGGGTCGAATTTATCTTATTTTGCTGGAAGAACAACTAGGAAGTCAAAATAAGCTTTACTCCTAAAATAAAGGGAAATCAGAATACAAAGAACTGTCTATTATGCTTAGTATTAATTAACTTTCTTTGATTTGGTATTTTGTTTATTTTTATTTCAAAAGGTCAGTCATAGGAGTTGCTACACCAAGCAACATTAATATCTTGAACTGTGTGTCGTGGGATTTTGCACCTGGTTCTTTAAAGAATGAATATATTGACAATACCTTGAACTCTACACTTCAGGACTTCCCACTATGGTGCAGTTATATCCAAATCTGGTGATTAGGGAAGACATCGATGATGATGATTTGATTCTGGAGTTTCTGAAACCACTCCTGAATTTGTTTGGAAGTGCACCATTTAAGCAGGATCATCTCTGAAACATGAAACATTATGATTGAACAATGTTGGCACCATAGGGTTCACATGATTGTGTATAATGTTCCCTAAGATTATTCATCAGACCTACTGACATTCCATTGTGGAGATCTCACCATGGTTGATAGTTGGCAATCCTTTGTTTTTTTCCAAAACTTAAATCATTTACGATGTAGGATAGAATGTGAAAGGTGACTCATTAGTCGATATTACTTTTTTTTTAGGTTATTGGATACAGGTTTGTGCCTCTTTTAACATTGTTGAGTACCTTGGGCTTGGATATAACTGAATGCAAGCCCAATGGATGTAAATTCCTTTACATTTCTTTGTCGAGCTCTCAAAATGGTAATTTAATTATGTAGTAATTTTTGAGACTACAATCTTTTAGCATTTAATGTATTAATGTTCTGCCTGTTTTGACACATGGCTTTATAGTCTGACTAACATAAATGCAATTTGGGAACTATTTGCCTCTTTGAGTGCTCACATATCAAAGTGCTAACAGGCATATACTGCTGTCTGAAATGTAGAGCTTCTGATGATGGCCATTTAACAGGTTGCCTGTAGTGATGGGAGAATCTTCTTGGGCTCATTTTACAAAGTGTTTGGTGAATCTTAAATTCGACAAACCCAGATTTAGAGGCAAATCCCATTGAAGTCTTTGAAGGTGGCACTATCTCGTAGTTGCCCGTTTACAGGACAAACTACTGTCAAAAAAAGGCATGTGAAGCTGGACTCTGCCATAGAGGGCATGCACTAAAGCAAAAAAAAAAAAATACTGTACAGCGGGTAGAAGGCCTTTTCATGCGGCTTCGAGAGCAGCATTGAAAATACTCAAATCCTTTAAATAACATTCATGCTTTGTTTCATTTATATTTTCAAACATTTATCTACTTCATGCAGCTTTACGTAGACCTCAAATCTGAGGTCTCTAAAGAAGGGAGTACAGATGTTCAGATACCACTTCAGATACCAGTGCCGATACTTGGCATTTTCACGAGAACTACCAGGGTTGCAGTGGTTCCAGCTGGGACCTGGCTCTGGCGCTCCACCACTGTCCTGAAATCATTAGTCTGTATTGTTTTAGAAAAACTGCCACATGACAATAAACAAAAATGTATCAGTACTTGTATCTGTGAGTACTTGGACAAGTATCAGTACTTGTACTTGAAAAAATGGTATTGGTGCATCCCTTATATATATTTATTTAAAAAAAAAATCATACATTAAAACAGGGACACACAAATCCCAAGAGCCCCGTAGCCAATGCTCCTTACAAATGACAGCTGCCTCCTAACATTTGAATTTTTCTCTAGTCTAGTCTTGGAGCTGGAAAAATAGCTGTACATGTACTTGTACCGAGTACGGTACTTGGTATCTGAACATCCCTAGAAGGAAGCATTTTGGAATGTGTTGGCACCTTTTGAAGATTTAAGAGAAAGTAAAAGAAAAAACTTAAAATATTCCATCTATAAACAACTTATGCTTGGCACCCCTACATTTTAACTTATTTAGGCCTGAAGAAATTTCATCTGAGTGGACATCAGCATATTTCACTTCAAATCCCATTGGTGTAAAAAATGTCTTCAGATATATATATTTTTCCACATTGGAGGTATGTATGTTTGTTGAAGAGGCCTCTCTGACTCATCCAGCTGTCAACTCTCAGCACTTTATGAAAGAGGCACAGCCTCCTTTTATCACTGGGGAGGCTAAAGATCGCCTGCTGATGTTCAAGTGCCAGGGCGGCTTCTAGCATGCCTTCCTTTAAGCTGCATGTGATTGGCTAGCTAAAAATCTCACTAAGGGAGATGTATTATGAGCTTCTCTGTGAGAGAATATCCCATAACTATAAAGCTAAACCATGTTTCTTGTTTTGTATAGAGTAGCAAGGGGTTAGAACTCCAGTCAGGTTTTGTATTGCTTTATGTGTCCCCATTAGGGAGATTACCTCTCTATTTGTCCTGTTGACTATTGTCACCACAACTGAAATGAGGATCAGTCCAAAATTGTTTTGTTTCACCATAATAATAATAGAGGTAAAATCTTCAAAGGGAGATAATTTTTCTATTGGTAACGGTCTTAGGGGTGATTTATCTCACTGGAGAGACACCAGACACACCACCTCTGTGCTAAGCACCCTTATCTCTCTTCATTACCCAGCACATACAGTATACGCGTAAGAATGTCTAGTCAGGTTCAGATGCAAGAAACTTTAAAAGAGGATTATGGGTTAAATGTTTTTCCCCAGAGTTCTCTTTAAGATCACGGGAGGACATAAACTGTACTATCCTCCTCCCTTGACCCAAAGCTCAGCGATATACTGAGAGCGCCACAGCCGGGACGGATCCTGACAATACTGTTGAGATCCTCCCAGCTGCATGAGTAACAGCTGGCTCTGTCTATCTGGAGGCAGAGTCAGCTGTGCCCTCCCCTCCCCGTTCGTTTCTCCACTCAGCACTGGAGGATCCCTGCGAGGAGCGCTGACTGACATTGAGAAGTGAGCGGATCGGTGCATGTTCCTGCCCACTTCCCGATCAAAAGAGCTGACCTGTGACAGTTTCTTTGCCACAGGTCAGCTCTATCTATGAGTATGAGCAGAAATTACTCATCTCATAGTTCTCTTTTAAGCTTTACTTCAGAAAAGAATGCACATGATAGTCCTTCCAATATTAAACAAAATCTTCCCTATCACAGTTGCTTGACAAGGTTCATTCAACAAAGCAAACACTCATCTTCTTTCCGGATGACTCAGGTGCTCACTTGTGGAGGTTACTCTGAACAATCTTTCAAACAAAACATATTCCTTCGAAGGCGTACATGATATGTCACAGTCCTTAATTCCTGGCTTCCAAAGAGGGTTGAGAGCTGCTCCCAGGAGAAACACAGCACTCAGACCATGTTCCCGCTGGAGGATATCCTCAGTTTTTTTTTTGCTCACATGGCAAGAAATATGTTCTCCCTCAGTTTACTACATAATGTCTCTAAATACTGCTGCCACACTACGTCCCAGATCTACGGAACAGGTTCCTGGCAACTTAGGCCCCATTCACACTGCGCGATTCGCAAATCGCGCGTTTGTCGCGCGATTTGCATTTTGCGCGATATTGCGCAAATGCTTGCATTGAGCAAGCTGGAATCGCGGCAAAAAAGGGTCCTGCTGTAGCGACCCACGACCCGCGACAGCAGGACCCTTTGACCCCTTTGCAAAGCATTGAAGAGCGATATCGTGCGGTAAATAGCCACGATATCCCGGGAATTACCGCGCAATAAATCGCTCAATGTGAACAGGGTCTGAGGGAGCTGGACTTACCCTTAAAGGGCCATTCAACTCCATTATATGTCTAATGCTAAATCCAGCACTGTTTATGTGACTTTTTTAAACCAATAGAAGTTCATGTGGCTTTTGATCCAATAGGTGTATGCACTGGTAAAAACCCTGAACATTCCATTCCTACTTGTCTCTTTTCCAGGATTATGCTTATTACTAAAATAAAGGTGCACATCAAAGATTGTGTATACCTTTTTAAATTAGTGGTATCATTTTCAGGTTCATTTTAAGATAGGATATTTTGTGTTATTTTTCAAAGTCTTATCATAGAAGTTGCTGGATACACTTATGCTCTCCACTTTCAAAGTCTTATTATATGTTAAATCTGTTATAAATTCAGCATGGTATAGATGTAATATAGCTGCCTTTCATCTTCACATACACCCTGATCTTGGCAATTATCTATATCCTTTGCTGCTCACGATACAAAACTCTGCCTATAGACCATTACCAAATTATGCAGTTAATAGTTTTTATACTCCTGCTATATAATAGTTAGGGGTACAAAAAAAAAATCACATTTGGCTTTCCTAGGTTAATTACTCTTGTGTTTTTGCATTAATCATAACTAGAAAAAAACTGAAGATTATTATTTTTCCAAATTATTTTGATTATATCTACATTAGTCAGTGACTGTAAAAAATGGCTGCCATAATTTTTAATAAGTATATTCCAAATTCCCTTCTAACAAGCTTCAGCCGCTAAATCATCTGCCTGTTATAAAAAGGAAATCAGGGAGGGTAATAGTAATAAGTCAAAAGTAGAAAAGAGCTTTCTAGAATCAGGCAATAAACTCTTGGTAGAGTGCATGAAAAACATGCATAAAATCAGCCCACTTGAAATATACCTAAAGTAGATATAATGAATGCACCAATTATATTTTTTCCTAAACCAAATTAATACAGATTTATCACTCCTTCAATTTTGAGCTTTTTCTCCATAGAGAAAATTCAGCCAGCTGAGACGGATCTCTTATAGTACACTATGATGTGCATAAAATAGGCCATAATAAAAATAATAATAATAAAAATAATAATAATATAAAAACCCTCCCAGACAAAGAGGGAATAGTCAGTGTAAGGGCATGTGAAGAACAGCCAATATCCGGCAACAGCAGCAAAACTGTTTCAATTTTCTGGATTGTTAATTTAAATTCACACGCACTTGCCATTTAAAATTAAAGTTTTTTTCCCCCTCATTTTATTGCTCTGGCCTAAATTAAAAAGGGAGTCCAGGAAAATATAAAATCTTGAGTTGCAAAGTATATATGCCGTATTTGCTGGCGTATAAGGCAACTGGGTGTATAAGACGAACCCCTAATTTTCCACTTAAAACATAGGTTTTGGGCTATACTCGTCATATAAGACTACCCCACTTCCGAGGCAACACCATTTAAAAACATCACGGATGGATGTGCGGTAATACTGTATGCACGGTAGCTTCAGCTAATACAGTATACCGCGCTGAGCCAATCACGGCGAGCAATGTATTCTATTAATGCATACAAAGCTTGCTTGGATTTGCAGAGGTTGTGTACATCGCTCGCCGTGATTGGCTCAGCTAATGTATGTAGCCGAAGCTACCGTACGTACAGTATTACCGCATATCCAGCGGGCTGACATATTAGGGATGTTCGTTTTGGGCCAGCTTGGCCTAAACGAACTAAAGACGACGGCAGCCATCTTTACTAAGGTCCTTTCTTGTATCCTAGCTGTTGTATACCCCCTACGTGACACACTCACCCACTGCTGTCACGGTGGCGCTGTAAAAGTGAAACTACAGCTTCCATAATCCTCGGTGCACAGGCAGGAAGTTATATAATGCAGCCACAGCACAACGCACAGGACATTACGCATACAGCCACAGCAAAAAGAACACAGGACATTACACATGAAGCCACAGCACAACGCACAGGACATTATGCATGCACATTCACACACAAATGGCACCCCAACCCATCTCTATGTCCCCTTCAATTACCTGCTGGCAGGGGCCTGACACTTGGGACTAACTCTGGTCCCATGCATAGTTATTGCAGCTCAGGCTGCATGAAGGGGACCTGTGGCACAGTAAGCTGTTGGAGCCCCTCCTGTGGTCTGCCAGTTTACCCCAGGGCTTCCCCTGTATTGTGACGTCTATGAATTTAGTGGTCTATCATTCCACCTTCATCCTAATATAGCTAGCCCCTTTCTGCCTCCCCTAGTAGAGGCCCTCGAGTGCCCAGATCGGTACAGAGTGTGGATAATGTGGACGGGCAGCATCTCTCACCAGCTCTATCACTGCTTCCTGTTCTCAGCACTGCTCCAGCACATGACAGACCAGGGTCCCCTAAAGAGGCAGTGCCCGGCCACCCACCCACACACACACAGACAGACACTGAACCGCTCCCATACAGCTCCCATAATCCTCGGTGCACAGGCAGGAAGTTATATAAGTTACTTCCTGCCTGTGCACAAAGCACAAAGAACACAATGTCCTGTGTTCTTTGTGCTGTGGCTGTATGCGTAATGTACTGTGCGTTGTGCTGTGGCTGCATGTGTAATGTCCTGTGTTCTTTGTGCTGTGGCTGCATGTGTAAAGTCCTGTGCGTTGTGCTGTGGCTGCATGTGTAATGTCCTGTGTTCTTTGTGTTGTGGCTGTATGCGTAATGTCCCGTGCGTTGTTTTATGGCTGTATGTGTAATGTACTGTGCCTGTGCATTGTGCTGGTGTGTGTTGTGCCCTGTTTGTGTTTGTTTGCGTTATGCAGGGCAACTAGTGGCGAGTAACTTTTCAGGCCTGGCTAGCGGCTCATGACCTGAAATTTTGAGCCCTGAACATATGAAATACACATTAACTCTTCTACTGTACAACAGCTTTAAAAGAAGACTGACAGTAAGAGTGTAGTGTTCATATGACACTTTATAACGATGAAGTGAGAACCATGTGGGTGTTTGTGTGTGTAAAACTCATGTCTCGACCACCACAGCAACCTATAAATTAACTCACTATCATATATTACCTTTAAATAGGTTTATAATAATTACAACAGCACCATAGATGAAACAATAATCTAAAACCACATCCCAGATTTTTAAACAGAAGGCATACAATTTGACTACTAGAGGCCGTTATGTAGGGACATCGTTTAACCCCTTCATGACTGAGGTCCTTTTTTTAATTTTTTGCACCCATGTTATATTCCACATTTTAGGCCTGAAAATGACTTAAAACCCCCAAACATTATATATTTTCTGAATGCCAAAACCCTATAGAACAAAATGGTGGTAGTTGCAAATTTTTATGTTGCGCAATATTAGCGCAACTCCTTATTAAACCCCAGCATTTAGTGAAAAATGTAATTAAATGCCCCAAAACACAACAAAATACAATTTTTTTAAATGAAATATAAAAGATGAGGTTACAACGAGTAAAACGATACCCAACATGCCCAGGTTACAAATTGCGTGTGTCCGTGGAACGGCGAAAAACTGCAGTACCCCAAAAAGTCCATATAAGTCGCTTTAAAAGCCCCCACAGGTCATCAATTTAGAGATACCCCAAAATACTGGCCCTAGAATTATTGCTCTCACTCCGGCGTGCGCGGCGATACCCAACAAGTGTACCGCGTTCGTCGTTTTCATACGTAGGCGCACCCAACGCGTGTTTACGTGGCGACGCGCGTGCTCACGGGGGCGGGGGACTTTTACAATTTTTTATTATTATTAGATTTATTTTATTTTATTTTAATTTTAAAAACTTTTTTTTTTTACTTTACTTTGACTGCTATCACATGGGGGGGCTTACAAGCCCCCCATGTGATAGCAGATGGTGGTGACAGGTACTCTTTAAGGTGATGCTGGGGGTCCAAAAGACCCCCAGTTGGTTAGATGACTAGTGAAAATGACTAGTGAAACAGGTACTCTTTAAGGTGATGCTGGGGGTCCAAAAGACCCCCAGTTGGTTAGATGACTAGTGAAACGTCTTCAAGAAAAATACAGCAAGTCCAGTTGCCTTGACTTATTTTTTACAGATATACCATGACCTGGATGAATGAGAACCTTCACAGACAAGTCTTGTGAGGCATTTAAAGATACTGACAATAACAGGCATGACTCCAAGAGGCAGAGATATGGTGAGATTTGTAATTTCCCCACAGTTTGGAGTGCTGAGGTCCTCTATCCCAGGATTAGACCCTCTGTCATCATCAGGAATGAAAAAGGAGCTTGGATAAGCTATGAAACATTTTCAACATTACAAAACAAGTTCAGTCGAATGTGACTTAGTACTACTAGCCTACCCTCTCAAGTTATTATACCTGCCTGTGTCTCCAATGGGGAAAATAAACTTCTGTAATTGTGGTGGTGATCATTGTCACCAAGAGAGAAAGTGACGGGTAAATTAAAAATGAGGTGTCACCAGAAAATGAGGTGAGGAAAATCTTCCAATGGGGACATCTGTCCTAGTGACAGCTGTCTAAAAGGGGAATTCCACCGACTTCGTAGAGATCTTTCACTTCCTGATGCATATCTCGGACAGAAAGTAAAGTGAAATCTTCCTAATGGGGTAAAGACAGTAAGCAAATAAACCAACCCTTCCCTACTTAATCTAAGAGTTAAAAAAATGTATACATATACAAACATTGTAATATGCAATGTTGCATATTTCCCTAAAATATATGACATATAAATATTATATGCATTTTTGTAGTCTTGAATATAATAGTGTAAGAAAATATAAACAAAACCACTAAACATTCCCATTATAGAGCCCTGACTATCTGCACCATTACAACAAATTGGATCGACCGCCGAACATATCACTCGGCTACAGAAATTAAGACTGCTCCTCCCAACCTTTTCCCATTCCCTCCTCCCTGGCTCCGCAACACGCCCTCTCACTTAGTTTGTAGCGCTTCCCTCCTTGTTTTCTCTGTTGGATCCAACCATTAGCACACATAACCTACAGTATATATCAGTGTTTGGTGAACTGACCTTGTATGGTTTCTTTTTTTGTACTGCCAGTGAAGAGTTAACTCCTTTTCTTTGTGCACTCAGATTCCCATTTTAAAACTAATGAAGTTAAAAACACAAACGTAGCATATAGTGTATGTACGAGTAGGAGACAGGATCTAAATGAGTAGCCCTGTTTCACTGAGGGTTACTTTATTAGTGTTACAAAAATTTGGCTTTTAGCTTGGCACTCGGTAGCTCATTTAGAACAAGAGCGCCATTGTTTTAACAGAAAGGGTCTGGCATGTGAATGACATTTGGGCTAGGTGTGAAATGTAAAGGTACAAAATTAACTGCTAAGCTAATTACTGTTCTAATTCTGCATAAACAAGCATTTTGAAAATCATTAGAAGTTCAGGGAAATAATGTTAGTGATTAAACAAGGTGGCTTGCATCAGTGAGCACAACTAAGCTCATTTAATTACATTTGAAAGCTGGGGAAAGAAGCTAATTAAAATTAGCACAGGCTTACTGACTGACCAGGACTCAATTGGTTTTCCTTATACCGGGAGGTGTGGAAGTTGTGTCTGCATTGTGTGGCTGATATATTTAATAGAAATATTATCAAACTGTTCTTACAGATTTGCCCAGATGCTAAAGATTTGTCAGCTCTAAAGAGAACCTGAACACTGGAAGCTGTGGCAAGCAGGAGGCAAAGGTCTTCTTACCAGTATTGACTGTGGTCTCCGTGCAGCTGATCATTTCCTTTATTACTAATTTACAATGTCTTCTTCTACACTGTGTGTGGGTGCCCATCTTGCTTGAGGTATAGGGATTTGTTTCCTGTCAGAACTGCCTCCTGATGATTGATGATAACTAGAAGTAGAGGTGTAGGAAGCACAGCAGTAACATGCGATCTGTATTTAGTGCGGCTTCTAACAGGTTACACAGTGGGGAAAGTTTCCCCACTGTATAACCTGGCATTGATGGAGTGCAGCCTGTTAAATACATCTGCCTTTTGACACCTATGTTAGGTTACACAGCAGCGGGCTTCTCCGCTGCTGTGTGTAACCTAACACAGTGAGGTCAGCGCTACAACAAGTCTCTGGCTTGGAGTCAGAGGCTTGAGCTTTGTTGATGGTTTGGACCAATGGCAAAGCATCAATCAAAAAAAATTGATGGCATTCATCTAGATGCCTTATCAGTGAGGAGCAAGCGAGGGACAAGAAGGCTCCTCCGTGTCTCCTCCCTCCCTCCCACTTCAACACATAACTTGGTGACCAGGCCAGGGGCAGGGCTGGGCCAGGGGGTGCCTCACCTGCCACAGACCTCACAGTACGTTCCTGAAGACAGCATGCATGGATCCTTGGAATGAATGAATCACAAGCAAGGAGATGAATGCATTGTATCTCTCTCTCTCTCTTTCGCAAACAGCACAGTAGTGACTAAATCTCACTTCAAGTCCATTTTAAACACCAGAAAGTGCCACCAAAGCAAGACATTTTATATAGAATTGTATGCTCATGTAATAGAGACTGTTGATACTGCTGATACTGTTCTAAAATACAATTTGCCTGGTAAATGTGCTTAACTGATGACTTTCTAATTGACATGATTATTCCAGGTGATTCAGAAAGTATTTCCAAAAATAGGCCAACAGCTGAAATGTATACAAGGGGGTCAGCACTGGCAATTTTAATATGATTACAGAAGACCCATTCACATACTAAAGCATTTTTACTTAATGTGTATGCCATTAAATCTAAAGTAATTCTTAAAAATGCACGTCAACACATGTTGACACTTATTTCAACAGATACTGCAGAGCATTTCACATTACATTGTAACAGATGTCATCAAGCATGTCAACACACATAGGACTATATTTACAATGCATGTTGACATGGTTTGTGTGTCTGGTCTAACTAGATTGCACAGGTGGATCTGAGGAAACAGATCAGGTCGGCGAAACGCGTCACCAAAGTTTTTTTGCCCTGCGCAGGACATCGACTACATGTACTTGGTCTTCATACAGTTTGTAATTGAGATGGTTTTCTCTTCTTGATTATTGCAAGTTAATAAGAAACACAGTCCAAGGACGCTCTGCTAAATTTTGTGTTGTGTTGAGGAATATATTTTATGATATTTAAAATATTTGCGTTATACGTTTTATGCGAATTATATTCAAATAAAATTCACGTGATTTTAGTTGTATGATATATAGGACACCTTTAAAGTCCACTTAGCTTGGGTCTGATTTACAAGCCTCAACTTTGGGTTAATTACTAGAGGATGTGGTGTACCGTCACATGAATCCTTCTGTTGCATTTGTTATAGCACATTGACATGAATTTTGATGCATTTCTATTTATTTCAATGGAAAAGGCATTAGGTAAAAATTCATAAGTGTGAATGGGCCCACAGCATATTGTTGGTATATGGAAACGATTTCCTATGTTTTTTAAGGGCATAGTTCTCTTCATGTAACAGTAGTAAGTGATTTTCTGGCATGAGTGTATGGTATAATAATTATTATGTGTTCAGGCAATTATTAAAAACAGTGTTATGTTTATATTCATTTTTATAGCACCGATATGGAATAAGCAGCATGATTTCAGAAAAACTGATTTTGCCTTGAAATTTTGCTAAAGCAGAAACTTTAAGCTCTGCTCAGTGAGCTGCGTAGGTGAAATGTGCTTAAAAAAACAAACTGCTGTATATAATCTTTTTACATTTTTGGAAGGTGTATTGATGGTAGTTTTGGATAAATGTGTTCTTTGGGTTTTTTCCTTTTTTTAGATTATATTTTCTGTAAATATGCTGTACATTTTTCATTTTACATTTTTCTGTTTTTTGTGAAATCGTGAACATGAGAGCAGGTCCAGCAGTGGCATGCGGTACCTCTTGCTCCAGGTGAGGCATTCTCCAGCACCGCCACCGCTGGACGAAGCCCTGCCCCATCGGTTGAATCCCCGCCCCCTGTCGGACGAAGCCCAGTCCCAACCCGTCCCCAAGTTAGTATAAAGCAGGAAGGGAGGAGACACTGTCCCTCACTTGCTCCTCACTGCTGAGGCGCTCCGTCCATGACAGGTTACACAGCGGGGAGGATTTCCCTGCCGTGTAACCTATTAGATGCCGATCAGACATGAAGCTGACAGCTTTTTTCTCCAAAATTCTAGGTGAGGCTCTGTCTCATCTGCCTCTCCTGGCCGCACGTCCCTGAGGTCCAGAATAGTTAAAAGGTGCTTCCCTAGCCCTTTAGAAGCTTTTTGCCAAAAGGTGTCACAAATCCAGTTCAGAAAACATCCAACCACCTTTCCATTCTGCTTGCCTGTACAAAATGAATGGCACTGCCACACACCATACCGTGTGTTACCACAACACTTACATGTAAATACAACCTGAAACATGATTTATATATGAATAAAGGTGTGGTACTGGGAAATACCAGTAGGGGTGATGTAGTTGGAATGGTGGATGTGAAATGTTTGGGTAGTTCTGCTTCAGCCAGTCCTGTTCCAGTAATTAAGAAAAAATAACTTGTTTACAATATACCTTTACCGTGACACTAAACTCAGGAGTTAAATCTTAAAAAAGCATTCAAATACCTTAACTATTAACAAAAATGTATCTTATTTGTGTATCACTCGGCTGTAGATCATCAAATCAATTTTGAATTCATGCTGACACCTTCTGGAGGGTAGCTACTTGGGAGGGTAGCTACTTTTGTTGCCCATGGTCCCTGTGTGTGTTGTTAAGTAGACACCACTCCAAGCTCTTTCCCATGATGGACTACAATCTCACAGTTAGTTTATTAATTTGTATTGAGAACAACACACAGGGACCATGGGCAACAAAAGTAGCTACCCTCCCAAGTAGCTACCCTCCAGAAGGTGTCAGCATGAATTCAAAATTGATTTGATGATCTACAGCCGAGTGATACACAAATAAGATACATTTTTGTTAATAGTTAATATTGTTAATAGTTAACTTCTGACTGAGTTTAGGGCAGGTTTAGGGCAGGTTCACTCCATTTTCCGGAACAGATCTGCAGTATTTGCGGTAACAGACATGCAGTATTTTTCTGGTCTGGTCTGGAACGGGCTGCGCTGGTGTGAACATAGGCTAGAAAAAGCATAGGGATCCATTAGGATGCATTTTGGGTATGGAAACAATCTGGTCTGTTCTGGAGATGATCTGGATGTGGTGTTAACCTCCACTGGCCTTAACAATATATATTTATGTGTAGAAATGTCAGTGCTCTTTTTAAGTCCAAGCCCGGCACTGTACACCATCATCATATATCAAACTTTACTCCAGGATATATGAAAAATGTATGCCATGTAGAATGAGATAAAACAAATATATCGTCCCCATTAACAAACCCCACTTAAAACATGTTATTGTTACGATCTGAATCCCCACTGTTCACCTAAAATTAAATACACAACACAAGGAGATATTGATTACCTCTAATTTTATATTTTGTTTTGGAAATTATCTACTCCTGCTTGAGATAATGGCTTAGGAATGACAAAAAAAAAATACGACCAATGTAAAAATATAATTTGCATATGCATGAATAACCACAGAAAGTACTAATTGTACAATTATAAAAAAATAAACAACATATGGCATTTTATTTGTAACAGCAGATCAAAATAACATTAACATTTCTAGCCAACAAAGAAAGCTCAAATTGTACAAATAAATCTGATTTTGTTTTATTTTTTTTGTTGCTATATTTATCAATGCGTAACACTTTCTTCTAATCTAATAGTTATATAAATAAAAGTGTATATGCAAGTCAATTACTTTTTTTTTTTCAACTCCCATCATCTACATTGCCAATAAAGACACAATCAACTCTCTATATCATTTTTTCATTATTAATTATATTTTAAAGAAGAACTCTGGGGGGGGGGGGGGTGTATTATGCCTTGCAATGGGGCTACCCAAGTGCTTATTTTGTCTAGTTGCTTAAAAAAAAGTTGTACTCACCCAAACTGCTGAGCGGCCTCCCAGATTCTCCAATTACTGAAGCGTGTCTCCTCCTCTGTTGCACAGATGGAATGTTCTTAAGCGTATAGAACGGGATGACAAAAGGATTCTTAGATCACTGCGGAGGAGGGGGAGAGAGGCTCTAGGGACCGGGCTAAGAAAAAGGCGGCTCGAATGATTGTGTGAGTATAACATTTTTTTTGGCACCTACACAGAAACGAGCAGTGAGGAGCAACCAAGACTTAATACAATTTTCCCTGGAGTTCTTGCTTAAATAATAGATATTAAATAGTGATTAGGTGTTAGATAATAATCCAACTTATTAAAGATCTGCATTTCTTCTGGCATGCACTTACAAGTACTGCATTATACCATGCATGGACTATGAATTCTGCTTATCTTTTCCCTAAGAAAAAGAGACAGCAGAAAGGAACAGGAGAGAACTGGTTAAAGATTTCTAACCACAGCAAATCAAATGTATTTCTGACCATGGTATTTCATTGCAATCTTGATGTTGGAGGATATACAACCTTATATTATATGCTTGCCTACATTTTCCTCTGCATCAAAGCTCTACTCTAGGGGGGTTATTCAGTGAGTTGCCGAAGACAGCCGAGTGAATAACCCAGCCGAAGTGAAATGAGCCGAACGCTGTTTGGCAATTCACTTCAGGCGTGTATGGCTGATTTCAGAAAATAGGTCACCAGCACTCCATAAGTTAAAATGAATGAGTCCTTTTAATGGAATGGCTGATTTCAGCCGCACATTGGCTGCCTTCAGTTGCCTTCAGCCGAAGTGCAGGAGGACCTCGACTCAGCCGATCCAACATCTGTTGAGCCGAAGCTCCGGCAGCTCACTTGCTGCTGTTTGCCCCTATTCTCATAGGGGCGAAAACAGCAGTAAGTGAATAGCCTAAAGCTGCCGAGCGGCATTCGGCTTGGCTATTTTGCTCTGTACCTCCAAGGTAGCCAGCAGAATAGCAAAACAGTAAAATGAATGAAAAAAAGGGGGGAAATTATTTTTAAAATGTAACAAAATAGGAAAACTAAAAATAAAATAAAAATATTTTAAATAAAATATATATTTTTTAAACCACGCACGCAGACCCGACCGCATGCGACGGACTCACCTGCATAATGAAGCATCTGACAGATGCCGGCAAAATAAAAACAAGTGGCAGAGCGGGCTTGCTCTGCCCAACTTTTTCCTATTGGCCGGCACCTGCCAGAGTGTTCTAACAGGTCCCGGCTAATAAATAACGACTGGCGGTAGTGCTGTCATCCCAAAAAGAAGTCGACAGGACTAGGTTTGGGCAGATGCTAATTGACAAGGTATAGGCTTGTAAATCATTAGTGGCAATGCAGCCACACCCATTGCAACATTTTTTTATTCCACTGTAATGCAAGCAGTCACATCTTACATGAGACTGCTCTGAACTCAGGAGCAGTACAGCATTGCTGTTACACACCATCACAGGAAGCAGCATTAGGTAGACTCCACTGGCAAACAGGTGTTTATTGGGCTTTACAGTGGGGCTGAAAGAAAGCTGTGAGTGTAGATGCACTTACAATTAAGTGCTGCAGTGCACATTTAAAGCCAAAGTCAGCAATCTTAAAGTGACATTAAAATCAAAAATGTTTTTCCCTCCCCCAATGTTAATGTTAGCACTTACCTTAAATGAGGTTTCTTAATCCGATCTCCCTCTTCTTTCCTGATGTTTTCATCTGTCCCTCCAGCGGTGCGGCGGCTCACAGATCCAGCGCTGACTCCTCTCTGCTTGCTGGCACTTCCGATCCAGCGGTGTCTGCATGCGGGTGCATGCTTCCATAGACTTACTTTGCGTCTCTGCTTGTCTCCCGCCCGAGAATCCGAACTGTGCATGCACCCGCCCCAAGATGCTTTGTGGCCACCCAACCAGTTTTGGATTCTCGGGGGGGAGCGCGCGACGAAAACAGGGTAAGTTTAAATTGCTGTTAACCTCGCTGGCGGTATTCCCGAGTGTGGCTTGGGGTTAATTTTCAGTACCAAGAGCGGTAACCCCGAGCCACACTCGGGATTGCGCAAAAGTGTCACTTACCTTGTTCCTGCGAGTCTGCGGTGTCCTCTGCTGTGTGCGCCCGGCCAATGCTGGCATTCTGCTTTCAGTTTCGTTTTCGGCCGTCACAGCGGGGGGGCGGAGCCGGCGGGAAATTCAAAAGTGCAAAACTCAAATTGCCATAAAAAGCAATATACCGCTTTGGCATGCTAAAATCCTGCATAATCATACCGCCAGGGAGGTTAAAGCGTTTTTTGTTTAAAAAAAATATTTTTTTGCCTTTATCTACTGCCTGCTAGCAGTAGATGAAGGCAAAAAAACGGAGGGTTTAAAACCCCTTTAAGGCAAGTAGTAGCCTCAATAGTCAAGTCAAAGGGTGTGGTTTTGCACCAAGCACAAACGATGGTTCCAACCCACCAGAGCACAATGTAATTTTCCACATTTATTAGTAAAGTATGTTTTTCTTCAGCCAAGCCTGGGCAAGAGAAATTGCTATACATTTCTTCATAGGATAAGCATGCAGGCCCAATCTTAAAATATGATAAGCTGGGCCAAAGCTAGATTATCCCTAAAGCAACCTAGGAAGGAGCCTAGGGCTTGTTGGATGTCCAGATGGATCCATCAACAACATTAATTCTTCTGCAATAAAACAGGGGGATAGCACAGTTGGTCAAAGCTGTGTACCTGGCTCTCACTTCACAAAAAAGTAGGGCTGGTAATTATTAAAATTTTCGTGTTCGATTAATCAAACATTTTTTTAATCGATTAATTATAACGCACATACAGATCCAACTACATTGGCCTATACACATACTGCACAGCAATGAAGTAATAAAATGAACTAGGATCACACTAATCCAGCACGTTATCAATCTCACATGCCCCACTCAATATGGCTGCCGCTTGAGCTGGGCAACTTAGAATAATAACGTACTGGATTAGTGTGATCCTAGTTACTTTTATTACTTCATTGCTGTGCTGCATGGGTATAGGCCAATGCCTTGGTTGGCTGGCGCTCATACAGAAAGTTTCTTGGGCAAACTCATTGGCCCAAGTGGCTCCATCGGCTAACTAAGGTGGGAGGAGTCCGGTGATGTCACGGACATCGACGTCACCGGACTCTTCCCCCTTCCCTTCGTTAGCCGTCACGGGCATCGACGTCACCGGACTCCTCCCCCCTTCCCTTCATTAGCCGTCATGGACATAGATGTCACCGGACTCCTCCCCCTTCCCTTTGTTAGCCGTCACGGACATCGAGGTCACCGGACTCCTCCCCCTTCCATTCATTAGCCGTCACGGACATCGACATCACAGGACTCATCCCCCCTTCCCTTCATTAGCCGTCATGGACATAGATGTCACCGGACTCCTCCCCCTTCCCTTTGTTAGCCGTCACGGACATCAACGTCACCGGACTCGGAAAAATAGGGCTTGCTGCAGTTTTTTTTACATGCTCTGGAACTGAACCTCCCCCTTCCATTCATTAGCCGTCACGGACATCGACATCACAGGACTCATCCCCCCTTCCCTTCATTAGCCGTCATGGACATAGATGTCACCGGACTCCTCCCCCTTCCCTTTGTTAGCCGTCACGGACATCAACGTCACCGGACTCCTCCCCCTTCCCTTCGTTAGCCGTCACGGACATCGAGGTCACCGGACTCCTCCCCCTTCCATTCATTAGCCGTCACGGACATCGACATCACAGGACTCATCCCCCATTCCCTTCATTAGCCGACAGAGCCACTTGGGGAAGGGGGGAGGATTCCGGTGACGTCGATGTCCGTGACGGGACTCCCGGAAGCCGGCGGAGAGGTGAGTGTTTTCATTACCGATCAAAATAATTTTAATCGATCAAAAAGTTTAACGATTAATCGAGAAATTAATCTTTAATTTCCACAGCCCTACAAAAAAGGATAAACCTATAGACATTTTGGGGTTGATTTACTAAAGAGAAATAGGCTATTCACTTTGCAAGTGAACTTGTTTTTTTCTGGGTAAGTTGATTTTAGGTTGGTGAAATGTAGTGAAATTTTACTTTGCAAAGAATTCCCAATTATGTTCAAGGACAATTTTGAAAAAGCAGTATTTTTGCTTGTAAATAAGTGGGATATGAAAGTCATCAGAGCTTCACATCATTCACTAACATAAAGGAAAATGCTGTCCTCAAAGTACAAATTCCCTTGCAAAGTGAACAGTCTATTTGACTTTAGTAAAGCAACCCCTTTGCGTCTTATAGGGTGAGACACACTAATACAGACAATGCAAATGGGGCAGTTTTTGTGTATCTATTGCAATCCTTATCAATGTTAATCAAAAGGATGTTAGTCAGAGGGACCAAAGCTGCTACCTTACCTCGAGCCCCATGCTACCTTAATCTGTCTATGAGCTGGACAAATGCCTGAAGTCAAATAGTGGAAATATTAATGTTAAGTAAATTATTCTGCTAATGTGTTTTGTGTATTCAAAAGCTCCATTACTGCATGTAATTATAGTTCTTTAAACAGCATTAATTTAATAAAGTAAAACATGTGCTTTTTAAAGTAGCTTTAATTAAACCAGAAAGATGTCTTATAAATTATTTGTGAAGTTGCAGTAAGAAGTTTGGTTGAGATTACATCCAAGATGTCACAGAAAGCATTTCTGGAATGATTCACGAAGTTTGACCCAGGGCACTAGTGAACAGCATTTTTAAAAGCTGTTGTGTAATACCATTTGTTCTAATTTGTGGGACCTTTTCGTACACATTCATGTTGGTCAGCTTCCATGGCCCTGATTCAACAACTAATATTTACCAGATAGGAGGGATTCTTTGTGAAAATGGCCACAAACTGGAGTTACATTCCAAACAAAATCTGTTAAAATGTGTTATCTATGGTTCCCCTCTCTCTAACTAGCTGGCACATGGACTATCACACCCACATTAAACAGAATGTAAACCAGGAAATGAAACAGAATGAGCAAAAACAATAATGTGCTCATTTCATGCAAAAATGGCCAACAATACTTCAAACAAATCAGGGATATTTTGTCGAATTTAAAAGCAACAGACTACAAAAGAGAGTTACAGGTGGCTCGAACAATGGGCAACGCTGTTATTTACAAGACAGCAGGGATAACTATAATGACAATTTGTCCCATAAAAAGGATAACTGTGTTCATGTAAGTTGTTAATTTAAACCCATTCATTGGAAATCACACATTCTCATTTCGGATTCAAGAAAAAGCTCTGGTCTTTACTGAGCAAACCATAATTTCAAAATCATTTTTATGTGAATGCTTCTATTTTATGGAATTGGAGATCTCATGTTTTTTTACAAAAACTGTTTTGGATAAAAATGATGAGTCAGTACCACATAGCTATGTGTATTTAGATGTAATGCGATTTCACACTATGTGCCAGCAAATCCCAATATTAGACAATATCAGCTACATAAGTGTACCATGGGTTGGTATTACAGTACACATCAGGCAAAAAGGCTAATACCACACTTTGTATTGCCCAGAAAACATTGATATGCTGGCATTCAAAATGTATTCTTTTTATCCATTAGAAAGGAAAAGGACAATTAAAAGAAAAAAATAATATATACAGCATGAATATGGTGGCTGCATTAGTTTTTTTTTATTTTTCCCCCTAATTTTCACCTGGGGATCCTGCCAGGTCCAGCAGATCATTCCATGACACTTCTCTGTCCTAGGATGATAACACTCACTTAATGTTCTGTATCTATAAGGGCTTGTTCACACCAAATGCATGAGTTTCTGCACACGAGGTGCAGTATGTTATGCCGCATTTTTTAAATTTAAAATGAGCTTTCAGTGCATTCATGGCTTTTGCATGTGTTTTTGATGCGTTTGCATGCGTTCCAGAGCAGGAAAAATAGGGCTTGCTGCAGTTTTTTTTACATGCTCTGGAACTGAACACTGCGGTGTGAACTAGAGCCTAAAATACCATTGGAATACATTGGATGCAGTTTTGATCCGTTATGTAACTGCTCTGCTCCTGGAACACGTTTGGTGTGAACTAGTCCTAAAGGTAATGTGCTGTCATTCTTGAGTAAGAAACATGTTAGGACTGCAGACCACCTCCCTCTCTCCTCATCTCCATAAAATAGGGGCAAGGTGTTCTGTGGCCCAAAAACGTGAACTGGGTAGGGATGATAAGTGCAGGATCTTCAGAAAATTCTGAGCTCACTGGATTTCTGACATGATCAATGGGTTCTCTGTACTTGCAGCATGTTTTAAAGAGACAAAAAACAGGGAAATGTAAATATTAGATTTAAAAATTGATTTTGAAAGTTAACATGCTCTACTCCTTTAGTGAATCAACCCCACCATGCCTACTAAAGGACATGTCTACTTAATTCTATAAAAAAAAAGTGATAGCACTAACATTACATTACCAATTGCAACAATGTATCTAACTCATAGAGGCCATTATAAAAATCCTAAAGTATTTAGCAGCAACACTATGCATGGAAATGTAGCCCCTCAAAATTGGAGAATAGTACCTCATTATTTTTTAATGCTCAAAATAACCAAAGGCCAAAAGAAGGAGGGCACATTTGGCCCCCAAAACACCAGTATGTGTGTTATGGGGAATGCTCCCCTATATGAAATCCAGGAACTAGACAGGAATGTGTGGAACAGAACTTCTCTGTATCTAGCTGTAGGAACTAGACAGGCATATATTGAACACAACTTCTTAGTATCTAGCTGTATCTATCTAGTTACCAAATGGGTGGGGGTATCATTTAGCCCTTGGCTTTCCCTGCAACTCTAAGATGAGTAGACAGCGCAAGCAATCAGCCATGACAAAATTGTTGCATTATTTTAGGCAATGTTAATACGCATCATGCATAAAATAGAAAATTTAACAAAAATGTAATTAGAAAAACAAATCTTTCTAGCAAAAAAACAAACAAACTACTTGCTGCTTTTATTTTGCATGCACCAAGGACAACTGCTGTCAAATTAGATTTTCCTTTATCTAGGTGTAAAAGACTCAACATTTATTAGTAGTGGGGTTTACACAACTATAGACTCTTTTTCTATTATCAAACATATACCACTATTTAAGAGCACTGTCCATTCTACCCTCCAGAATTTATCTCTGATGATGGGAATGATCATTAGGCGCTATATGCAGAAGTAAAATAAGTAATTTATCATCATACTTGCTTTACTCGAGAATAACTGCACACCATCAATTTTCAAGACACAAGTATGCCTTCATCTATTTATTTGAAACAGTTTGTCTCGATTTATCTGGAGTTCATTTGCAAGTCAATTGTTGATGTGATGCAAAGAAATACTTAATTCTGACAGCATGTAAAAGAGCACATACATCCTCAGCAACTAAACTGTGGGCTTTTCCACTAGCAGTGAAGCTTCTAGAGATCATCTTTTTGGCAACCAAATAAATACTTAAGGCATAATAACAAGTAGCTCCCCATAGGCATTAAATGCATAAGAATGTCAAAGAATGTACATTTTGTAAATTGTACTCAAGAACTGGACATAAATATATGAGACGCATTATAAAACATATCTGAGACATATTTATTTTGATTAGAGATGATTTAGCTAAATCTAAATCTTTTTAGCTAAATTATTTGATCCAACTGAAGCAGATTTGCTTGCTACAGGTTGCTAATCTGTGCCAAAAAGTTTTTTGCTATTAATTTAAAACGATGTAGTGCTGGAGCATTACGCAGGCATACAGTGGTCCTTTGGACAATTTGCATGTCAACGTTTGTGTGCCCACAGTTTATAATTAAGAATGGCTACAGGAACCCATCCCCCTATCCCTAGTTAAAAGAAATTGAGAAATGGAAGCCTTTCAATTAAAATACAGCAGTTCTTAACCTGTTGACATCCACGGTGTTAAACCCCCTTCCCATCCAGGCCATTTTTCAGTATTCAGCGATGCTGCAGTGCCGTCCGTCGGTTTTTTTACAACGGGCGGACGGCAAGTGGTTAAAGAGTAATTGCACTTTTGTTGAGAAAAATTAAATCTCCTCTGGGTGATCAATGTACATTGCAAGGATTTTAACCAACTTTGTTGCAGTTTCCTACCTGTGACTGTTCTGAAGAAATAGCTCTTTGTTGTAGCATGTCCTTTCCAAACTGATCACTGAATGGAAGGGTCTGTGTTCATTATAAACATCTTGTGGACTTCCTGGTTTGTCATAGGGAAAGTTGCAGTGTCAGCGTCCCTTTAGTAGTAATAAACACTTAGGAAGTACCTCACCAAAAATGAAATTCCTATTGCAAGGGATGCCAAAAACTATACTTATATCTTAGTGCAGACTTCTGGGAAGTCAGTCAGCCAATCACAGAAGCAGTAAGTGACATCTCTGTGGGTGTTCTGTACAGTTCACTCATTTAGAGATACGTGTAAATACTGTCTCCAGATTTATTGCTCTCACTCTGGTGTGGGTGGCGATACCCAACATGTGTAGCGCGATTGACATTTTCGGACGTAAGTGCACCCGACGTGTGTTTACGTGAATAATTTTGTAGTTAGACAGTGACCCAAACTTACTCAACTCTGACATAAGCAAATGGAGAGACAAGGTTGGATTAGTGAGATAAAATAAAAGGTCATCAGCATAAGCTGCCACCATATGCTGGGCAGAATGAATAAACAAATCGTGAATGTCCTGGGAGTTTCAAATAGTACAAAGAAGTGGTTCAATTACAAGGACAAAAATTAAAGGGGATAAGGGGCATCCATGTCTTGTACCATTAGATGTAGAGAATGAATCGGATAACACACCATTGGCTTTGACTGCAGCAGAGGGGGAGTAATAGGCAGACTCTATCCATGTCCTCATATGTGGACCAAGTCCCAAGTAGGACAGTGCCTATTACTATTATTACTATAATTACATAAAAAATGCCAATCAGCATGCATTCTATGACAGAAAAGACTAGTTAAATGAAAAGTGTCCCAAGCATTGGTTCCCATTGTCCAATTTTTAAAACATTTACCACACTTTCCAGTCATAAATTATACCTGCATCATTACAGATGTCAACTACGGTCTTTACTACTATTTTAGAAAGAAGAGTCAATGTACCGCTGTTTTCCTGATCCTTATTACGGGAATGAATATCACTCTTGTGTATGCTTGAGAGGTGTAATGTAATTGTGGTGTAAGAGGATTCTAAAAAGTTGAAACCATTGGTTGTTTGGCTGTGACAATACCGAGCTGAAGCGATTGAAGAGACACAGAGGGGCAGAGATGATATCTGCTAGCGTTGATAATTTTAGCATCACTAAATTCATCCAGTGTCCTATTAAATGATGTTAAAAAATGATCAATTCTCAAGAGAGTTATTTTTCCCTTAACATGTGGAGATAACAACTTGATTGGACTCTACACCACTGAGAATGCTGATAATTTCCAGCCTTGTTAAAAAGCTACCTAGTATTCCTAGTAGCAGTTAGTTACATTAAAATGGACTAGTTCTGTAATGTTGAAGATGTTTTGCTGCTCATTAGAACATAGAAAGTAGCTTAGAACGGAGGAAGTAAGTTGGATGGGTAGTGAAATGTCTTCCACATTACATAACAAGTCAAACAAGCTACCTCATTCAATCTAGCTTGTGCAGACATTTTGGACTAACATTTCACTTTCAGATCCACAATGCACTTTAGAGTTAGCACAATAAAGAGCAGATAAGGTGCAGATCAATATTTAAAGGAATCGTGTTTTTTAGGTTCTTTTGCTACTATTTTAAAAATGTAATCATAACGACTGACAGGCTGAAACAGTGTTTTTTCTTTAGTAAATTTACAAAATGTAGGAGGAAAAATAAGGATCATTATAACAATAATACAACAGCAAATGCTGCTAATTGAATATACACCTTTGTCAGAAAGTAAGAAGTTGTCTTATAAATGAAGAAAATCCTGTGGCTGTTTAGTGATGCATGCAAAATAAGATGCTACAGGAAAGACAAATTGAAAAGCTCCTCGTCTTAATATTAATATTAATAATTGTAGTCGCTCCTGTCTAGCTCTTTATGAAAAATTGGCATACATGTTGTTCACAACTAGTATTTAAACAGTTTTCAAGAACAAAAAGAAACTGTAAAAAGTATTGCCAATCAATTAAAACATTCAGAATGTTTTTTTTTTTTTTTTTACCTACATAGTTGGGAAGGCTGCATTATGGCCTACATTTCATTCAAGTTCCCAAATGCTGCCACTCAATTGTGTACAGTACAGTATTAGCCACTTTATTTGCAGCCTCCCAATATACATCAATCAAATACATGGTTGTAGCAAAAAGTCCCAACCTTAGACCTAGATATATTGATGTATATGTCTGTGAGCCTAAACCAGCCAACCCAATGTATACTCTGTCTCCAGCAAATTAGTGCATAGGGTGCAAATCAAATTATATTCTAAGATGAAGAGGTGTTGGGTTGCCTCAAAATGGTCAGAACACATCTGTTGTAAATACAGGGGTCTATTCACTAAGCTGCCGTAGGCAGCCGAGTGAAAGACCGACCTGAAGTGAAGTGAGCCGAACACTGTTCGGCTATTCACTTCAGGCTGGTACGGCTGATTTCAGCCGTATATCGGCTGAAATCAGCCGTACATCGGCTTGCTTCGCATGGCTTCGGGTCGGCCGAACATGCTCAGCATGTTCGGCCGACCCGAAGTGCAGAAGGAGCCGAGGCTGAGCCGAACCTCCAGCAGGCTACTCACTGCTGTTCGGCCTATTATTATAGATGCCGAACAGCAGCTAGTGAACATGTGAGCTGAGCGGCATTCGGCTCGGCTGTTCTGCTCGGTCCCTCAGAGGGACTGAGCAGAACAAAAAAATCTAGCAATGCATTCCAATGGGCAACATTTTAAATTTTTTTTCTATTCTGACACGGCTCCGTGTCAGAATAAAAAAAAAAGAAACAGCAGTGTTGCTCTCCTTGGCGGCCGGGAGCGGGAGACTGCTGTTTGCTGTTTGGAGATCAGTGTCCCTGGTTATCAGGTAACCAGGGACGCTGATCTCTCTGCAAGTGGCCGGAGCCAGCCCTAAGATCACGGCTGGCTCCGCCTAGCTGTCAGACGCAGGCTGTCGGCCAGCTTTGGCTTTCAGCGCGGCTGAGCCGAGCCGAGGCATATGCGTTCGGCTCGACTGAGCCGCTCGGCCACGTTCGGGAGCTGTACGGGCTACTGTACGGGCTGTTCTACTGAACCGAAGGGATCCTGGGGCCGAAGCTAGCCGATGGATAGGCCGAAGCTACGGCTAGATCCTTTGGCAGCTTTGTGAATAGCAGCTTTCTGAGGGACCGAGCAGAACAGCGGCATTCGGCTATTCACTCACTGCTGTTCGGCATCAATAAGATAGACAATATGCAGTTCCTGACAGTGGCAAAAGTGTTACTTAAAAGAACAAACACTCGCTTAACTTTGTATTAATATGTTTGTTTCGGTGAGCAGTCATTCTATACTACAGAGTCTGGACAACTGCTGTAGCACAGCCACTTAAAAGAGTGAACAGCGGTGGAGTGGAACCGCTTTCTGACAAGTGTGTTTGCTGCTTTTACAATTAACGATTAGAGAACCAAGTGAGAGTTGTTTATTCCTTGTAAATACAAATTTCAGAATACATCAGCATACATATGAAAGTGCCCTCTTCTGTCTCTAAATAACCAAATTGTTTCCTACAAGAGGTATTCAATCTCTTCCTGCTTGTCCAAGTCAGCATTTCTTATGGTTCTATACCTCAGAAGGTATGAGTGAAGCTGCCTGTGTTTGGTTTGAAAACATTTCGGATTATCTTGCAAACTTTGTGGTGAACCTCATTGAAGTCTATAAGAGGCAAATCCTGTTATTCAATTTTGGACATTTGCAGGGCTAATAAGCAAGGGGAAACTGGGTACTACAATGAAGGACCTGTGCCAATGCCAAACTAAATGGAAAAAAATAAGCAGTATGTCTCCTTACACAGAATTGACAGCTGTTCCTATCAACTCTAACAGACACTTAAAATATGGCTTATGTGAGCCCACACTTTTATAGTGAGGGAGCCAGGTTATCCATGTCTTCAAATTATTGTCTCTTTTAACTCCGCTGATCAAGGGCAAAAGCTATGTACTGCCTTATATTGTGTTGTGTTCCTTATTTCTGGTGGCAAGCCTGCAAGGTTTTCAGGCAAAAGTTTCTGATTCCCTAACTTCATGAATCCCGGTAAGCTCATAAGCATATTACTGTAAAATACTTGGCCAGTTCAAGGTACCACTTAAGTTGTTCTTCTTCCAACGGTGTTAACATAGATTTCCTTTATATAGCAGCATCCTGATCCAAGAGACAGTTGGTGGTCAAGAGGGAGTCAGACAATCATCATATATAGCCTAAAGAACAATGTTGCCTTATAGATAGTTCTAAACTCAAAGTAAAACTGTTCTAGCTTCCTGTCTATAATAACATCATAGTGTAGGCCTCACAACTTATTTCAGCTTTTGTTGTTCTATTTTTAATGTTTCTTTGTTTTGGATAAAGTTTATTATGGTTTACACTTTGTCCTCTTGGTAGATTTGTTATATTTATGTCATTACTCTGTTTAGAGCTGTGAATGTTTATGCAAAAATGTCTCTCAGAGAGGCACAAGTATAAATCACTATCTTGTCCATGAATGGAACTTTAAAATGCTATCCATATCTTTTAGGGAGAGGGCAGCCTGGATTTTTTGTTAGTAGATGAGTAGAGGGGGACTTATTTATGGACTGAAATGCTTACCGTATTATCATAATACTGTCTGGTGCTAGTCACAAAGTCTAGGCATTTGGTCACCTGATCTTTGTAAGGGCTTGTTCACACCATGACAAGACCAGAACAGTTTGTTCCCGGGCCAAAAAAGCATCCCAGTGTATCCCTATGGTATTTCTAGGCTCTGTTCACACCAGCACAGTCCGTTCAGGTCCAGACAAAACAATACTGCTTGTCTCACTTTCTTTGGTCTGGAACGCACTGAAACACATGTAAATGCACAAAAAAATGCGTGCAAATGCACTAGAAAGCACGGGACAGCACCTGAAACCTAATTTTCAGCTAAAAAAAACCCGCACCAGCAAAATTGCTGAAAGGTCGCGGCAAATACGAGGCACAAATGCGGCAACAATGCACTGCACTGCGTTTGCAGATCTGCTCCAGATCTGGTCTGGAAATAGAATGAACATAGCCTAAAAGAAGTTCAGAATTCTCAGAATTCAGATGACTTTTTCAAGCTGTCCAAATAGCATTCTCAATGTGTGTTAAAATTTTTTACAAAACTCTTCAAGCCCCCAGTGCAATCTAGCAGTTTTCAATAATTAATAAGATTTACCAAATGGAAGATTTGACCTCCACAATTCACCACACAGAAGAGCATTTCAGATCCACTTGGATGCCTTGGCTGTACTTCAAAACTACAGAACCCTACTTAAAGGTTATGAGGTAGGATATTCCCTGACTTCCTGCTGGATTATCTTATGAGTCCTGCTAAGAATTTGGCTATCTTTCACATTGGGGACACTCTGTTGCAGATCTACCCAGTAGTTGGTTCCCCATTTCCTCCTTCTCCCTTTCCCCTCCTCCTACCAGTTCTGTCTCTTCCTGTTTCTTGGGAGATCAAACTCATTAGTTTTTGTCTTTGGCTCCGTCTTTTTTCTTGGCCTCTTCTTTTTTTCATCTATATCTAACTATATGTTCCTTTTTATAGCCTATTCACACAACTTGGGGCTCCTTTGAGTACAGTTTTTATAATTGTTTATCTGCAGGAAGAATCATATGCTTTTTTTTGTATATAATTGTGTTCTGACCATTGTACTGTTGCATAATGGGGATTGTATGCCTTCATAATGTGCCTTTTGATGTTGGCTGTTTGCATTTACAGCACTTGCATTTTGTAATGTTTGTACTAAGTTAATAAAGTTTTAGAAAATGTTACAAAATATTAAATTCTTGATTCTGTTTAGTTTATAATAATGTATGTGTTGTCAATGGACTCAGGTTTTTTAAAAAAATCTTAAAAGCATGATCTAATTCTACCACTACCATAAATACAGAGGAGCAAGCATGTAAAAATTTAAAAGTCACCTTATATATTACTTTAGGCTAAACCTTACAATAATAACTCAGAATACAATATCATTGAACATAGTTTATCTATATGGGAAAAAACATAACACATTTCTAAATATATGTTAATTAAAACTGGGTAATGTTTTTAGGTACATATAAATAGAAATAACTTACCTGAATCAGTTCAGTGCACATTACCAGGAACAAATTAACAGCAATTTGGCTCAAGCTGTGTAATTTATCAAATGTGCTAACACTTTTTTCAGGAATGATCTAATTATCAAAATCCATAATTAATGTAAAAAGCAAATCATATTACACATTGCCTATATTTAATATAGCCCTGTATGTTCAGGAGGATTGTGAAAGGATTTTCTGTCCATAGGGTTTGTGGCTTTAGGGCTTGTTAGTTGTTATTGTTTTTGTTGTTGTGGTTTCATGTTCCAAATGTCCTAGACTTTTATATGGGCATCTTTTTACCAATTTTTCCTCTATTATGTCAAAGATGAAATATCGCTTGTCTCCCCCTTTCCTGCCCTGCCAGGCCTGTGCTCGGATCAAGGGTCTGGTATTGAATTTTATGCAGTTTTTTCCCCCATTTTTGGGGGTGGTGTACCTCCTAACTTTTCTACCAGACCTAAAGGGTTTGGTATGGTTTGGGAGGGGGACTCCATGCTACTTTTTCTTTTTATTTTGCTGAGCATGTTCGGCTGACCGAAGGCAGCCAAAGGCAGCCGATGTACGGCTGATTTTAACCGATATATGGCTGAAGTCAGCCGTACAGGGTTGAAGTGAATAGCTGAACTGCATTCGGCTCACTTCACTTCGGCTGGGTTATTCACTCGGCTGCCTTTGGCAGCTTTGTGAATAGACCCACAAAGTTTTCTTTTATTTTCCTTATAGGAGATTGAAAATTCTTTGCAAAGTGAAATGTTTCCATATTTCCTAAGCTAAGTGAACAGCCTATTTGCCTTTAGTAAATCTACCCTAATGAGTGCACTAGACAAAAAAAATACACAAATTAGTTTCTACTAATGGATCATAAATAATGTTATGCTTTATAAAATCAAACCTACAATCATCAATATTTTTTTCCATCTCAAGTATACAAAATATATATACCCAAGATGGAAAAAATATTAATGACTGTGATTCTGATTTTATATAGCATTATTTATGATCCATTAAACAAAAACTGCAAACTAATGCATGTAAATTATGTTTTAAAGCTAAACTCCAGGCAAACAGCTAAATTCATAGTAGAAACACAATTAGCATATATTCACAAGAGCCACATTAGTTGCAGGAGAACAGCTAATGCTAAAAAAGGTCAGCCACCACTGGGTCACACTTCGATCACCTGTGGAGCCCTCAACCCTAGAGAAGTCATTGAAGTGAATAGCCAGATTTTGCACAAACAAGACAGTGTAGTGATGCAGTGCCTGTAAAACACAGAAATGTATACTGAGCTGTTTGGTTCAGTACACCCATTTAAGCACAGTGGTTGGCACTTAGGAGGTGTTATAGATACATGCCAAGCACCAACTTTTTGTAGCTATTGTGAATGAGGTCTTACGTTTCCTCTGCAACCATTGGTCCTACTTTAAGCCATGAGAGTTCTAATACTGTGACTTACAGGGGTCTATTCACTAAGCTGCCGTAGGCAGCCGAGTGAAAGACCGACCTGAAGTGAAGTGAGCCGAACGCTGTTCGGCTATTCACTTCAGGTTGGTACGGCTGATTTCAGCCATATATCGGCTGAAATCAGCTGTGCATCGGGTGGCTTCGCGTGGCTTTGGGTCGGCCGAACATGCTCAGCATGTTTGGCCAAACCAAAGTGCAGAAGGAGTTCGACTCAGCCGATCCAACGTCTGGATCGGCTGAGCCGAACCTCCGGCAGGCTACTCGCTGCTGTTCGGTCTATTCTCATAGATGCCGAAAAGCAGTGAGTGAATAGTCGAATGCCGCTGAGCGGCATTCGGCTCGGCTGCTCTGCTCGGTCCCTCTGAGGGACCAAGCAGAACAGAAAAATAGTTAAACAAGCACAAAAAAATAAATAGAAAACGATTGTGCGGAGCTAGCAATGACAGCGGTTCTGCTGCCTTCAAAAAAACGAAAAAAAAAACTCTCCCGCTCCCGGCTGCCCAGGAGAGAAACACTGCTTTTTCTTTTTTTTTCTTTATTCTGACACGGAGCCGTGTCAGAATAGAAAAAAACAAAAAAGATTTTTGCCCATAGGAATGCATTACTAGATTCCTATTGGCTATTTCAATTTTCAATAGCCAATAGTAAACTAGCATTGCTCCCGCCCTCTGCTGATGGATCTGATGGAGAACTGCAGCAGAGGGCGGGTGCAATGCTAGGCTTTTACAGGTAAAAAACATATTAAATGTACATATAGTCATATGGAAAGATTTTTTTAAATCAAATGAACAGTATAGCGACAGGGCCTTTTTAGGTATAAAGCTGGGTACACACAGATTCAATTTTCCAATGATTCATAAGGAATTGGCTCACTCTTGGGTAGCCATGTCTTTTCAACAAATTTTGGTCTTTAGATGTTGAATAGACATGTTCGAAATGTCCTAATAGCTGCAAGCACTGTTCGGGGATCCTGACAGCAGCCAGTGCCGCTGTCCGAATAAAAAGGTCACAGTGGGGATGGCGTATTCAGCATGGATGGAGGAATCTATTAGGTTTTTTGTTTACAACTGCAGGCTGAACAAAGAAAAAATCTATCCGTATGTATTCAGCTTTAGGGTGTAAGTGTAATTAGACCCTACGGCAAGTTATTTTAGTTAGAAACATGCCACTAATAGTGGGGTGAGGCTAAACATAAAAAAATAGGTTCATGCTGTTTCCATCCTGAAGCTACTTTAAGCTGTAATCCGACATGATTGTCAGATCCTGTCAGGTTGGTGTGATCCCCAATATATAGATCTATGTACGGTGCTCTTATGTGTACTGTAATGGTTGTCACGCAAACAACTGTGAGAAAGAGGGAGAGTGGGATCAGTCATCAGTATTTATTCACACCCCTTTGCAGGACAGTGATGAAATGTTTGTATGAGATATGATGAACCTTGACATCAGATTTTACACCATTGCCCCATTTCTTGCGATCTGATGTAAGCATGTGTACTACATATACATTATTTTTATCCCAAACGACTTGCAAAATGCCATTGCCATATGTGTAAGTATTTATGTACTGAGGCTGTGTCAGCCCCCCTGTGCTGTGGTGCCCTTTGGCAGCTGCACGGTCTTCTGTGCTTGTAGACACATCCATGCTGCTGCCAGATAATGTATCTTAATATTATCAGATTAAAATTCCCCAGAAACACACCGTAATTTTAATTTCAGAAAAAACAACAGAAAAATAGGTGTATACTGTCTAATTTCTATGTTCAACTTGAAAATATTTTTGTGTATTTCCCAGTGGCAAGCCTACACTTTCTAATGATAAGTGGAGCTTCAAATTAAAAATGATTCAGTTTGATTTTTGTAAGTTATAAATGTAAGCATTTAGCTCTAGTCAGTAAATTATTCTGGAGATATTTAACAATCTTGCGTGTAATTAATATTTTGATGAAAGTTTGGAGTATATGCTGACAGATATTTATCATAATGGCTTGTCTGCTGTCATAATTCAGGTTTTAAAAATGTTCCTCGTACACAGCTGAGATGATCTAAAATAAGCAATTGTTAATGTTGTGACTTAAACACTGTGTCGGAAAGGCAGTTTTTTTGACTTATGGGCAAATTGCTTTTATAATGCCATCAGCAATCCTTGCACAGTAAAGTTGTACTGGAGAGTAATATCTTTGTTTTAATGCCAAGCAGAAGGATAATATTAAAACAAACTATTGCAGCAAACCTCTGTAGGTTATGTAAAGATCACCTTACCCAGCCCTTTGGTACCCCTTAAAGAAAAGCTCTGCCGAGCACTATTGACATCAAAATTGGCAATGTATTGTAACCCCTTAAGTATTATAGAAAATAACAACCCTTTCCATAGAAAGAGGGATTCCTGGCAGTCAGATATGTATGGAGCAATTACACAAAGTATCACTCGTGTGCCGGCCCAACTCTTCAGCATGCCATAGCCGAATAAATCTGAATCAGAAAAACTCTCTGTGATGCAATATGAGTTCTATGTTAACTGAGCTGATACCACCCTTAGGGTGGCCATACACTGCTCTATTTTTCTTGTTCAACCTGCGAGCTGAATTAAAAAGATAGCGAGAATTCCTCCATCAACACTACGATCGAGGAATCCCAGCACTTTGAATTTAATTTTGATAGCGTCTGCCAGCCGCTGATGGAGTGGTTACAGTGTTATGCAGCATACTTCCAACCATGTGGCAAAAGTTTGGAGAAGGTCCCGAAGGTTTCAGCATAACTGTGCCCCTGTGTACAAAGTCAGGTCCATAAAGACATGGTTTAACAAACTTCTTATTTTTGGCCAGATTGGCCAAAGTCCCACAGACACACTCCAGATTCATGTGAACAGCCTTCCCTGGAGAGTAGAGGGTGCTAAAGCCACAAAAGTAAAGGGCAGGGGCAAATCCATATTAATAACCATGGTGTGGGAATAAAATGCCCAGCAAAGCTCATAGGTGTAATGTTTAGGGCTTTGTTCACACCAATTGCGGTGCGTTCCACAGCAGTAGCTGCTGGAATGCACCGCAATCGTTCACAAAACCTCCCCCTGCATTCTGGGGTGGGAGGGGGTGTGTGGTGCATTGAAGTCAATGGCACCACAGCCATGCCCCCCCCCAGCCCGCAGTGCGATCAGACGCGTGGCAAAACATTGCCTGCGTTCCGTTCCACTGCAAATGCCAAAAATAGAGCATGCAGCATTTTTTGCGTTTGCTGTGGACCGGAATGCAGGCAATGTTTTGCGCGGCGGGGCGTTTGGGGAGGGCGTGGCTGTCATGCCATTGACTTCAATGCAACGCCACGCCCCCTTTCGACCCCGGAACGCAAGGGGAAGTTTTGTGAGCGATTGCGGTGCATTCCAGCAGCTGCCACTCTGGAACGCACCGCAATTGGTGTGAACAAGCCCTTAGGTGTACATAAAATATGTAATGGCCATATAGTGTAGTTGAACCACATTTACCTCAAATTGCTTTCCTTAAAAATACATCTTTATATTTTATATTTTCCACTCACTGGTAATATGGAATTGTTTAATCATGATAAAGTACTACTGTTTAATATATAGTAAACAATGAGATTTCTTGTAAATAAAGATGAATTTTGATTGATTGCTAAGGGTTATTTTTTAGATTTCTTTTTTATTTAATGGGACCTAAAATATACTAACAAATTCTAAAATAATAAAAAGATGAGTAAAACAATAAAAAATATAACCACAGTTTTGGGCTATTTAAACAAATATATGCATTATAAGCTCAAAGGTTAGAGATCAAAAAGTACCTTTATATTCAGAAATAAACTTTCAGAATCTTCTCCTTTTTAATGATGCAATAAATTTGCACGTGTTTTACATAATTATTTGTGTCTTAAAAAACACAATGCAGTCAATCAGGATCTTCTAATATTCTGAAATCTTCAAGGAACCTCTTTTTGCCAGAGGCTTTTGCTGTTTTTAAGCTCTTAATAGCATCTCCAACATCATCCCCAGTGTGATTAGTTCAATACCTGTTTGCCTGAAGAATTTTGAAAACTTTTATCTCTTTGAAGAATTCTTCACCACTGTCAGATGAGTAGATACTTATTAGCTGCAGAAATACACAACATTTCACATTACCGAGGGGGCATTCCATCAATCTTTTTTGAAAGGAAACAACATATTTTCCATTTTAATGTTGTCAAATATTGGAAACAAATAAAAAGTTTTAAAGTCGAAAATCATATATTTCAATCAAACTTTTACTGTTGTAACAATGTAGTTGAGTTTTGTCAAATAAAAAGGAACATCTAGTTATTACTAATTATTGACACTCTTGTTTAAAAGTCCAACATTAAAAGTCTTTTATAAATGTTTTTGTTCACTGTATTTCATGGGGATTACTAAAAAAATGTGCAGTTAGAAGCTACTGTTTAACCCTTATTAATTTAACTGCAAGAAATCTTTTGTGTTCAAACCTTATATGTACATCATCAGGCATACATAATGCAACGTAAATCAGACATGTGAATGTGTTCAGGTTTCTGTTGACATTTTTTGTATAGTAAAATGTTGACGCAATGATTAAAATCTTATATAAGTGACGATTACACACTCTCAGCCTCACCTTGAGCAGATATTTTTGAGCTGTTTTAATGGAAACACTCACTGTTACAGCATCTGATGTTATGATTCTGACCTTTTAAGATTGTCTGTATCATTCGCTGTTACGTACAGACGAGAATGTAACAGAGTTTAAACTATGGTAGCTTCTTCAAAGAGGCAAAGCTACTAATTTCAAGTTACAGAATTTAGAGATTCAGTTTACCAATTTAAAAAAAAATCATTTTAATGAGAAATAGAAGACAAATGGTGCAAGAAATATTTACAGAAAATATATTATAAAACAAAGATAAGCAACAGAAAGATAAAAAGAACATACTGTACAGTGCAGAGTTAATATAACTTATAGATTGTCCATTATGATGTTGCAGGGGTCACTGACCCTCTTGGCATGACTCTCATTAATCTTTAGTAGTTCTGATAGTAAAACGGGAGCCTACAGCTGCTGGTGGAGCTATGGAATGGGGTAATGAAAATTGAGAGTGTGTTCCGCAATCTGCACTCCAGACCATTTACAACTTCACTATTTACAACAGAGCCTCATCAGAAGTCCTTTAGAGACTTAGGCTAGTTGAGGTTTATGGTATCCTGTATTGCGTAATTTCCTGTGTGTGCCTGAAATGTTTTTTTAAAAGTAAGTCTGTGTATGTGGATTATGAGTATCACACCCCTAAATATACAAATGCATCTTTTTGTTATAGGATGGTTTTTTTAATGTAAATTAAAGGAGAATTATGAGGTGAGTGATTTTCACTCAGCCTCAAAATCTTAGCCGACATGTGACAATTAAACTGTCACAGGTTGGCTCAGTAGATCGGGAAGTGAGCGAACACTTCTCGATCTATCCATGCAGAGAGCCATGACTGTCACTCACAGCTCCCTGCAGGGATTCCCTCCCCTCCTCGCTCCGATCCTCCAGAATTGACTGGCGGAACGGACGGGGGAGGGGGCGGGTAAAGCTGGCTATGCCTCTAGATAGGCAGAGCCAGCTGTCACTCACGCAGCTGGGTGGATCCAGACAGCATTGTCGGGATTGGTTTCCGGCTGCGGCGTCTCAGTATACCGACTACTTGTTACCAGCGTTTGAATTTTTAGGGCAAATGAGGGTGGAAATTATGTTGAGCCCTACTTCTACATTCTCTCCACACAGTGTGGGGTTTGTCAAACCTCCCTATTGTCATAATGTTAAATTAATTCCAAAAGACATTTTTGAACATTTTAATCTATAGCTGTCATTGAAATCATGCCTAGCGATCCTGCCATGATGGTTCTTGTTCAGGCACCTCCTGTTTTAGAGTGATGACATCCTCTCTCTCAAATTGTCCACTTACTTTGTCACCCTGTCACATGCTCTCCTAAAGGACTCATATTGTACAGTATACTCTTGTCATCATCCAGAAACCCACCCTCAGAATTGCCATGTAGCTCACTGAAGAGCATGCATGTTGACAGAAAGTGGCTGCAAAGAATCTGCAAGTTAAGAGCACTGTTATGCATCAAAAATGAAAACACTGAAAACATTTTATGAAATGAAAGAAGGGAATTGTTTTTGTTACACAGTGTTTTAGCAATCTAAATGTTATTTGGTTAGTGTTTAGATGCACTTTAAAGTGACATTTAAGTCACAATCCCCCCCCCCCCCCCCCGC